>NC_081761.1:36405330-36677830 GCF_963082965.1 Carassius carassius
CAGAGTTACAGCAGCCAGAGAAATAAAAAAAAGAATGTTAAAGAGTCAAGAGTCCAACTAAAGGTGACCCTAATCACTATTAAATTAACTTCAAATTAATGTTATTTTCAATAAAACATCAAAACCTCGGTTTGAGGTGCAATTCCCAAAACCTTTGTTAGCCAACTATGATCACAAGTTCCGTAGTTACCAACATAGTTAAACGATTCAATTTTTCCCGAAACCATAGTTCAAATGTGTATTCGCAAACAGCATTGCAAACTTATGCAGTTTGAATTACAGCTCTCGATGTGGTTAGAAGCATAGTTTCTTGTTTATAAGACATATGGACTTAAATTATGTTCTTGGGCACAATACGCAAGCTAACATTTCACAGCAGTACAATATATCATTTCTATTCTATCTAAATATATATATATATATATATATATATATATACATACATTTGAATCATTTATTTATGGACATCCCCAATAAGTGCCATTTTTTAACAGTGCACATGTGCATAAAACCCTAAGGGAACCCCGGAGAATCATGTAAGAGGGAACCTGCAATGAATCAAACATCAAGAATCTCATAAATATCAAAACAATTCATTAGCAGAAGTTATCATTCCACCACATGCATGTGATGTCATTAACAAAGGCCCTTTATTGTTGAACTAATGTGGTTCAAACAATGGATATGCGACTGTGTTGAGGAAACAGTCGTGTCTAGCGAGTGTTACGCACCCCTGTTAGAACGGGCATAAACTGTATGATTTTGCGTCCAATTCTGAGCCAAATTCTGACTTAGGCGACAATTTTTTTTGAGTCAGGGCAAATTTCAGCTTTGTTGTGCGTCTTTTGAAGTGCAATGTATAGGGGGTGACGGGAGGTGATAAGCCTCTCCTGAGCGACAATCCTATGGTTAGATGAATTTTTGACATGTCAGAAATTTTGGACACCCTTCATGAGGGTATTGCACAGTTGAAGTGGAACTATGAACCAACTAATCTCAATGTTTTTTCCCTTCACTGCATCTTTGTGAAAACAGAAATTAAACAATGGCGATTGGGCATGTGATTTGGATTGAAGCAATAGAGGCTACACTTTTTCTATTATACTGTGAGCAGTCAAGACACACCTTGACAACTGGACTGTACAGTGAGTTTGAACACATAAATTCTGTGCTTTGGCTTGACAACACACAATTTACTTGTACAGTGGTATTTAACAAAAACGTTGTTGAAATCACACAGTGTATGCCGACCTAAGGCTGCGGCTGGAAGTCAGTTGTTGTTTCAAGGGTATATTTGTGGATCTTGTGTGTAACACAGTTCTTGAGCTTTTTTTTTCTTTCAGTGATTCTGCTTGTTAACAGCAGGTGTTCATCACTTATGCTCAATCATCACTTAATCACTTAGTTACCACATTTACTTCAGTACTGCTTCAGTGTTACTTTTAACACACTGCTGGTTGTTCCCATATAAAAATAGAGCAGTGTCAATTTCTGTGTTCTCCAAAAACAAAAACAAAAAACTAAACAAAATGCTGACCTTTCACTTACCTACAGCAGGAAGAGTAAAATTGACACTGGCACTTGTGTCTGTCGACTTCACTAATGTAGAAATGAGCTTCTCACTAGTTTTTAACACACGGTTTCCATAAGAGGCTAGTTCAGCTCGGCTTGCTGATGATGATGACTCTACAATCTTCTCTGAAGCGTTGAAGGCCACAGTCAAAATGTTTGTCACAGTCTAATTTATTGATCAGAAAAATGCAGTTCAATACACTTACTGTTCATGTAAATGTCAAGAAAGCCAGCACTGCTATGTCTGTCATATATCTAAATAAGATTTTATTAATTTAGACCTTTCTCCTGAAGACTTACATTTAAAGGAAGCTCTTGAGCTGTGATGTTCTCAATCTGCTCAAAAATATTTTGAAAACATGCTCCAGGGGTCTGACTCTGAAATCACAATTTTATTTATACAGTAAATAAAACATAATCTGTGATTTAAATCATGTTTTGCAATATTAATAGCAAACAAATGTAAGTTTGTGCATGTAACCATCAACAATAAATAGAAAAGCATTCATATTTCAAATATCTACCAATGCACATCTCATGCTGTCTGTACTATTATTCATAGAAGCCGTGAGTCCAGCTACAAAACTTAAATTTCAGAAACTCAACTTACGTTGCAGTCGTCTGGCACCTTAACATCTCTAACTGCAATGAAAGAAATCAGCATCAGGTCAAACAAAACAGCAAATGATATAGATGTCATTTGTGCAAAGCACAAATTAGAAATAAGTGATGAATGTTGTCTATGAGTACAGAAGTCCTAAGATTTTTTATTATTATTATTTTATTTTATTTAAAAAATGTTTGTCCTCTCCCAGTATTTTTTCTCTCTCCTAAAGACTTTGATTATTAATTATTATTATTAATGTTATTATTATTATTATTAATATTAGCTGCAATTTACACTCCTGTTTATACTACAGTTGCTCCCACTGAAAGCTGTTCAGATTATCATAAAGTAAACCTGCAGAGTTTTGCACTCAAACTTATTTATTGTTTGTTGCACATTTTTGTTCAAACCCCCTGGGCATAATGTACAACAAAAAAAATAACTCTAGGTGTGACTCAAACAAATTACACATGAAACATATGTAATGTGATTTAATCTTGATTATGATGCAAAAATCCTTCTCGTAATGTAGAATTCAAGGATAAATAAGCAGAGAAAGCAGTGTAGTTGACCTTTCAGTTATTAACTTTAGATTTTGTGTGGCTGTGGTAACTGAGTTATACAGACAGACCAGAGCCAAGGCTATATTATGGATTTGATTGTGGTTTGGGCTAATTGTCATGGAGTGGCCTGAATGCCTGAGTTCAGGTTTCTTTACTGTGCACATAAGTTAGGTGGATATAAAAGTGATCCAGCATTTTTGGCATAATATGACATGTTTTTAAAAGTTAGTTCTATATAAAGAAAGATTTCTTTAGTTTAGACACACAGACATCAAGAATCAGCGTGAGCATCACACAACAATGGTGACCATCAATAAAGCATGTTGTAGCCAATAAAAACACATCCGTGGCTCCCATCATGCATTGCGGCATGAATAAATTATGAGCTTTTTTAGCATCTAGTTTTGTGATGTTCAGAGTAGATCTGTTTATCTGAATATGCTGTTTGTCACCATTGTTGAGATTCATGTGCTGATTCTTGTTATCTGTGTGTGCTTAAAACAAAACCTCTTTAAAAAAAAAAATTCAGAATCACAAGAGACGCCTACAAAATGTATTGAAAATACAGACTCTTTCGTTGTGGAATCAAAGCTTTTACAATCGATAATGATCGATAAGAAGAGAAGAGACTGTAAATGAGTTCAGTGATTAAGGTCAAGCAACGATTACATTAAAACATAATTATCACCACTCGATGATTTTTGCTCTTGGCTTGACACACAAATTTGAAAGTTAAAAAGTTACAAGCCAAGATCCCAACTAAAGCAAACACTGACCACTATAATGGTGACACACAAATTGTGATTTTCTCGGTTGGTGATTCTGCTTGTTAACATCAGGTGTCTTCAATAATGGTCAATTATAACTCAATTAACTTCTTAATTATCTCATTAACTTCAACTCAGCTTCAGTGTTACTTTTAACACTGCTTCAGTGTTTATATGTGTCCACACTCAGAGTGTTAAATTAACACTGGGGATTTTGCTGTGTATGAAATGCATGTACAGTAATGTGGTGACGTCAAGTATCGTAAATATGTGTGCGCGCAGTACTGACTTGTATTAATGTGCATGTCCAAGTTCATTCACATCTGGATGTTTGTAAGATGTGGTGGATTTGAGATTCAGTGGCAGTGAAATCTTTTAATTGTAAGGATGCTTTGGTCATAATCATAGAGAGTTTCTTTGCAAATGTGTGTGATTTAAAAAACGTATGACATGTTTTATAATAGAGTTTTCGAAGTGCTGGTCTTTAAAGGGTCTTTAAAAGTCTTATTTTGCCTAAAATTAGCCATTAAAATGCTTTATAATAGAGCAGAAAGACTGTATTCATATAAGTAATGCCATTGATGGTTGCATGCATTGCAATAATAATAATAAAAAAAAATAATAATAAAAAAATAATAATAATAATAAAAGAAAAAGAAAAACAAACAAACCAAAGTATTCTCATATTTGTAATCTTTTTAATTAACTAACATTATCAAAGATTTATAGATACTGTAACAAATGTATTGTTCATTGTTCGTTCATGTTAATTAATACATTAACTAGTGTTTACCAATGACACCTTACTGTAAAGTGTTACATCTTAAATTTACATTCATGTGACTTCATATGACTTTTTAAGGACATTGTCAGTGAGAAGAAATTCAGAAGAGACCCACTTCATGTGGCTAGATAGTTCTTTAACTCCTTAACGTAGTGAGTACTGTCAAAAGTATGTCTGGCTCTCTGGGCCGGCTTTGCCGACATCTGCTGGACGGGGCGCAAAATTGCAGAATTAAAAAAAAGTTAATTCAATTAAATGTATGTATCGTATTATGAAAGCTGCGCACACGCAGTACACTTTTACTGTGCACTGTCCACACACTGCTTGTATTTGTCCATTTCTTTTACTAGATTTACAATCCTAAAAAATGACTAATTCACTCTCGCGCGGGAGTGGCGCGAAAACATCTGACAGCTGGTTTGCTTTAAATGATGGGGTAAAAGACCCCCCCCCCCCACTTGGCGGTTGTAGGCTATAAATGATCATATATATATATAATCTTTTATGATTCAAAGAACACCCAAGCCATCGGGATCGGCTTTCCGAAAACGAAGAAAGGAGGAGGAAGAAAAACGGGCCCAAAGCAGAGGTAACTTATGTAGACTATATCATCAAGCTCACAGCCTACCCGGAGGAGATAAAGACGAGGATGACCAACAACTTTTTACCCCTTAACATTAAATAAAATGCATTATTATTATTATTATTATTATTATTATTATTATTATATCAATTTACCAAAGGAACTTTTTGCGGTAGGCTATGAGCTAACAGCAACAACATGCTGTGTTACAGCAGTGGAGCAGTCTACGTGATACGCAGGTATACGCCGTATAACCACTCTTTGTGTAAATAGCCCACAATCTTTTCTAACTTTGCCAAACCTAAAATGAAAACACTATAACTGCTTGCCCTTGAGGTGAGATCTTAATGCTTCTCTATTTTTTTCTACTGTATCCTTCAGGTTTTTGCTTTTAAAGAGTTGTTGTGTGAACATTTAAAATAAAAAAATGATTAACTATGGAATAATTGTGGAGTTGTTTTTTTTTTTTGGGGGGGGGGGGGGGGGTGGCTCTCTCGCCTTGGGCACCAAATAACCTAGAGCCGGCCCTGCTGTCTCTTTTCATCTCTCTGTCTGTCACCTCTCAACTGTTTTTATTTTCTCTGATAAACTGTATTGCCCTCACCTGTAAAATTTTCAAATTGAAAAAACTTCTAACTTTCAGGCTATGTTTTTTTTTCAAGACAAGCCAACCTAAATTTTGATATGACAAACTTTATTAATTTAGCTGGTGTTATTGCTGGTTGTAAATTAAATCTCTTAGGTACTTTACAGACAAAGAAAAAAACACTTTTGCTAACACCATTCTATAATATATTTGAAAATGCATTAAAATGTTTTCCTTGTATGGCTCTTCTGCCTTTCTTCAAAATGATTTAATATTGCTTTACTGTTGTTTCGTTTTTTTATGTAAATCAGCTGTCGTGAACTGGAGTGTATTTTCTGCACAATACAGACAGGAGTTCTGTGTGCCATGTTCTCTGACGCAGTGCTTCCGGTGCAGTGACATATTTAAAGACTGTCCACCTGGCTGTGTGAGGAATGGCAGGAGTAGAGTCCTGTGTGGGTTTCAGTCATTCAAAGAATTTGAGGGCTACTGCTATGCTGATTGATTTATCAGTGATGAAGGTGAATTTCTGAATGAGATTCTTTTGTTTGTTTGTTTTCTTGTGTCATACCTGTAGTCTTAATCTATATTAGTATATACAATTATATACAATTATATTTTCGGTTTTGTTCTTTGAAATAAAAATACGATCACTGGTATCAGTTTTAATATATATATTTTTTTTTTTTGGAGGCACCATGCATAAAATGGTATGCAGACACTGAAAACATAATGTAAGTAGTCAGTTGGACTTTACTTTATTGCCTTAAATATTTCACATGCAGAATTGCCAAAGCAAAATAAAAAATTCCAAAATTATACTTAAATAAATAAACAAGAACCATGGCAGAGGAAAGATTAAAATAAGAAACACTATATTCACTATATTTTTTGCTATTTATACTACATATTGCAAATAGTGGCAATTATTTGCACCTCAGTATTGTAGTACATTATAAAACATTATACAGTAATAACTTATTGAGTGTAAATTATAATCTTAATTCAAATTATTAAATGGATGGCACCTTTTGTGCCCCCCCCCCCACAACTTTTTGAATATTTCCTTATTTTTTATTGAAACTAAATGGTTTTATAATGTGATTTGAAATTTGAAAAGGGATAAAAAAAAACAGGTTGACTGCATCAAAATGTGAACAACACACATTTTACCATCTGCACCAGAGTTGATGACTGCTCTTCATCTGTTGTAATGTCGACTAGCTCAATAAGAAATATATAAGGTGCCATTATAGTGTAATATTACAATATACACTGTGAAGTAAAGTGCAACAGAATGTTAATATATTGTAAATAAAATACTACACAGACATTACAGAATAAACTCTGTAATTCTGTATAATTTTACCTCAGATGAAACTTGTTAACATCCAGTGTTCATCATTATGATCAATGAGCACTTATTTAATCACATAATTATCTCATGAATATTGACACTGCTTCAGTGTTACTTTAACACTCTTTTAGACTGGAACCATATATGCTCCGAGCAGTGTTAATTTAACACTCTGGCTTTACGTCACGGTGCATATGGTGAATGTGGATGAACAGAAACTAGTCTGGAGAAATTTAAGGTAAAACAAATAAATAAAAACAAAATAGAAACAAAAGTAAAACAAATCTAATTTCACCCAGTCTCCATGCAGTTTGTTCAGATTCTGTAAACAATCATACTCATGCATTGCCATCTAAAATGGAATTGTCAATGATCTGTAGCTGCATATTTCACACACTATTTAATCCCTCAACTTTACACAAACACACCTGTCTATTTCTTCAGATCTACAAACATTCAGTCAAACCCTAATCAACAGAGGAAACATCAGACTACATTACCAGTTGAGCTTGTCTCTGGTGCGACTGTTGTATGAGTGCTGCTGATGTTAGTAACAACTGAAAAATATAATGAATAATGACTAATAATTAATAATGAATGTTAATGTATCAGCAATAACACAAAAAATAATAAAAAAGAGCTCATTTAAATGTAATTACCTGCACAGTATGCTAAAATGCGATCTTTGGGACAAACCAGCTCATAGACATAATAATTGCCTGGACAGGCTTTGACTTTAATAGGGTAAGCCCCGTAATAGCAGCAGTAACTGATCCAGTGACCACAGACATCTCGAGTGACGACTCCATCCTGAACTGTTGGGTGTCCACCACGAATCCACAGTGGGGCAGCAGTGCCACAGCTGTACTCAGCAACACATGTGTCTGGGATCTGAGCGCTCAGACCGTTAATAAAGAGACGATACCAGCCGCTCCAGGTGACTGACTGGTCACACTTGTAGGAGTTTGATAGCTGACTGCTGTTGGCTCTCCATGGATTGTCCAGCACAGTGTAGTTGTAGCAGGGGTCAAAAGAAGGATAAGCTGCCAATAATAAAAATTCACCTAAAAAAATGTACATTTTCAGCTGTTAGAGGAATTGTCTGTTACATAGAAAAGTACTGTTGCATTAAAGGCATAGATAATCGTGAAATAATTGTAATGCTACAGCATATTTTTTCATTAAATAACTTGAGAAGTAACTTCACAAACAGCATGAGTGAATCACCAAGCCCACGCCCGTCTTTCAAAATACACTAATGGATTCAAATCACCACACATTGCGTGAGGTTCAAGTGGTTCATGAACAATGTAACTGAAAAAGAACAGACAAAAATACATATGATATAAATCTGCAGGATCTAAACACTTTTCCCATTCCCTAAAATTCCCTCATTATGATCCAGATAGCTCAAATTTTTACATTTCGAGGAAGGAGGGATAAAAGAGAGATCACGGAATTGCTCGAAGCACTTCACATCCAAATGCTTCAAAAATTGGACAGAACACAAAATGGGGCTTGTGAGATATCTGTCATTAACTACTTTTCTAGATCCAAACAGGTGCTAAATGGAAAATAAAAACACAACCACCATTTTTCTCAGAAATACATCACAACACTGAAGAAAATTCTTTTGCAACGTCCTGTTCATGCGGGCTTTAAACAAAATTAACATTGAAAAGAGTCATAATGCCTAAGTACTGATCACCATAATGGTGACGTCAAACTAAACTATTATTTTCAATAAACCATCAACAGTTAATCTCAATAAGAACTATTTTACATTTATGACAGAAATAAAGTCAATCTTGTTTATAATAAGTGAAGTTGGTAATACTGTTTTTGGAGTTATTTACGCTGGAGTTTGACATCAAACAAAGGTTGGGTTTTCACGTTCAACCAACATTTGACTTCTGAGCCATAGAATCCACACCCAACAGTTCAGGATGGAGTCGTCACTTGAGGTGTCTGTGGTCACTGGATCAATTACTGCTGCTATTCATCACTAATGTACAATCATAATTTAATTAGTCACTTCATTATCTCATTAACTTTAACCCTTTGAGGACTTGGGATATGACATGAAGACTTGCTTGTAACTTGAAAGTTCCACCTCTGGTTCCTAGGATAGCAAAGTCCACTAAAGGAGGTAAAGATTTTTCACATTTGGCTCCCAAACTCTGGAATTGCCTTCGTGATAATGTTCGGGGTTCAGACACACTCTCTCTGTTTAAATCTAGATTCAAATGCATCTCTTTCGCCAAGCATTCGAATAAGGTATCTCTTAAATTGTGAGTGTAGTTGCATCTGATCAAATGCACATTCTAATTCTTTAGCTTGGGTTAAACCAATTAATTTAACGTTGTTAAATCAGCAGCTATGCCAATAATGTCTCTATTTGTTTCTGTTTACTACTATTTACACAAGCTCCAGTCTGGATCCAGAACACCTGAGAAGAGATGATGCTGACCCTCAGAGGACCTCAGATGATGCTAACCCTGAAGCAACAAACAGAACTAACAAATATTGCTACAAGTGTGCCTGCATCATATAATAATTATTAATAATATCCTGTCATACGTGCACAGACTGACAGTCACCACTGTTAAGCTACTACTAAATATTGTAGAAACATAATTTTCTGTAAAGTTGCTTTGTAATGATTTGTATTGTAAAAAGCGCTATACAAATAAACTTGAATGAGTTAACTTTAACTCTTTGAGGACTTGGGATTTGACAAAAATATGGCTGGAATTTTACTTTCAGACCCCTGGACCTTACACTTCTGTCTGTAATATATCTGATTGTTTTACTCTTGTTGGCCACCAGGTGGTATTGTGAACAAATCAAATTTCCAGAAATTAACCCCTTTGTGAACCACTTGGCTGAAAATCTTAATGCTTCATGAGGCTTCATCTTGCCATCACTAGTTTGAGAGTCTCAGTTACTCACCTGTTACAATATTCAGCTTCACTTCACTGTAGACATCTTCAGCCCAAGAGATATCAACTGCACACTGGTACGTCCCAGAATCCTGTTCACTCAGATCTCTGATGGTCACAGTGAAAACTGCTGCACTTGTGTCGTCATACAGAGAGAATCTTCCAGCATTCACCCATTTTTCACCATTTTTTTTATCCATCTTGATGAGGTCAGTGCATCCTGGATTCTGTCCTTTACAAAAATACTTGTAATTGTCTGTATATCTTCTATCATATTTGCATGTGATGTTGACTCGGTCTCCTGAATATCCTGTCACACTGATGGAGCTCAACACACCTACAACAAACCAGCATCTTAATACAACAATAACATATTTTTATGAGAATGAAGAGATTCATTTGTATGGTTATGTGGAATGTGTTTATATAGAGTTATGAATTCTAAAGAATGTTTTAAATGATTTACTGTGAGTTCAGACTCTCACCAGGAATCATCAGCAGAGTGAAAGTCCAGATGATCTTCATTCTTCTCTCTCATTCAGTTATCTTCTCTGTAGTAGATTCAGTTCTTCTGAAACTCACAATATGAGTTCAGAAGAGTTTTAGCGTTCTTTCCTGGTTACGTGTTTACCAAGAACTCAGACAAGAGTTACCCAGTTCCTCTGATAGAGAGAAAGATAATAATAAAAGAGAAGTGATGATGACACATGTTTATGTGAACATGCAATAATCACAGAGATGTAAAAAACTTTGTGTTAAAAGCATTATTTGTGAGTTTTTTCTACAAAAGTATGTACTGTATCTAGAACGGGTGGGTAAGCTTGGCCCTTCTAGGCCACTTCAGAGTTGAACTCCGACCCTAATCAAACACACCTAAACCAGTCAATCGTTGTTTTCAAGACTACTAGAAGGCAGAGGTGCGACTTTCAAGTCACAAGCAATTCTTCAAGTCAAATCCCAAGTCCTCAAAGAGTTAAAGTTAATGAGATAATTAAGTGAATAATTAAATTATGATTGCCATTATTGATAAACACCTGCAGTTATTGAGAATTACAAAGGATGAGATGTTGATGTTTTATTGGTTAAAATGACGCCACCATCATTGAAAAAGTGTTTGCTTTACTTGGGCTATTGACCCTATTACTAACTCAAAGTAAAGAGTTTTAAAGCATTTGCCATCTTGTTTAATAGAAATCATTTTTATGCATTGCACACTCTAAGATTTGATGTTACAGGTCAGCTTGATGAATAAACTTCATAAAGTTTTTTTTCTTTTGATCAGCTATAAGTGATCTGAAGAAAAAAAGTAATGCTAAACTTGATAGTGAAAGTAAAATTATATTACTACAATGTTTCTATATTGTTTCAGCTCTGGCTTTCAGATGAGAGCACTTATCATTTGATCCTTAAGTGGTGACTAATTTTTCATACTGTAGTGCATGATGGGCGTTTTTTACTACGGTGTTATTTACCATGCATTGCAGCATGACAAAAATGTTGACGATTGTTACCATTGTTGAGATTAATATTCTGTTTCTTTATGCCTGTGTGTTTCTAAACAGTAAATGAGTAGAACTTTGTTTGTAAGCTCTAGTTTCTCAGGGTTGATTGCGCAAAACCTAGATGTGTAAAAAATAAAAACGTTTTTTTGATTGTTATCATGCTTGCTCATAATGACTCATACAAACAGCTAAGTTACACACTGTACACAATACTGAGCTCGCAACTAAAGCAAACACTGATCTGAATGCACAATCATCATTTAATTAGTCACTTAATTATCCCATTTACATTAACTCTTTGAGGACTATGGATATGACTTGACTTGCTTGTGACTTGGAAGTCTTAAGGAAAGTGGCCTGGAAGGGCCAAGTTTGCCCATCACTGTCAAAGACTATAACTGAACAGTGAAATCTAGTGGACACATGTGCAAATACCATGGTAATCAAATAAGATGGCTGTGAAATCAAAATGGACAGCTCTTGTTTTTTTATGAAACATTGCAGTATTTCTTACTGTATTCCTATTTGTGCACAACATAATTGTTTTAATTAATGTGCTCTGGTAATCTTTAATTTAAAACTTCCCCTCCCCTCTTGCTCTTCACTTCAGTCAGAGGACAGAAGTTGTGCTTTTTTATCATTTCAGCTTTCTATAGGTCATTTATATCACATCTGCATTCAATATAATTTCTTCCAGTGTAATTTGCAGAACAAAACAGTGCTCTGTCAGTAAGAAAAATTAGAAAAGTTAGATTTTTTTTTGTTTTGTTTTATCATTTTACAGAACATTCCTGGAAACTAATTGACATGAATTCATACCAAATAATACACTGATAATGTATTGTTTTTTTTTTATTCAATGAAGTGTTGTGTTTATACAACAGTGCTACTGTGATAATAGGAGCATTTTTACAAACCAAAAAAGTGTCTTTTTTATAATGTTGTTATACAATCTTCATCAAAGGGCGATAACAAAATAAATAAATAATCCACAAATGTATAAATACTAACATCAACATGTTCAACTAGATTAATCAACAGAAAAGCTTTTTCTGAAAATACCTGCAATTGAGAAAGAAAAAAATAACTCAGACCTACTCGAGGGTCAAGAGCTCAAATGAAACAAGCACTGATCTCCATGATCTAAAATAAAATTCATTCAAAGACATTGACATCTAAACATCTGTTAATTTTCAATAAGAACTTCTGTAGACGTGTGACAGAAATAAAGTCAATCTGGTTAGTAATAGCTGAAGCTGGTAATGCTGTTTGTTGAGTTGTTTAATCAGATCTTGAGAGACTGAATGTCTTATCTTCAGTTCATCTAAGGCTGTGGCTGAAGAAAGTTGTAGTTTGTGTGCTTTTCTTTCTTCCGGTGTTTGTTCACAGCAGGTGACTGAATGATTGAAAAAATACGAACATACAAACCTTTAAATAACATTCTACTAACATTATTAAACTGGATCTGTTTATGTTATCGGAATGTTACAAATCAACAATCCTAGAATATTGATTGTTAAATCAAAATTAAGTTAAAAGAATGTTTGGGCAACCCAGCTAGATTTTTTTTGTTCTAAAAATTTTCTAAGAACATTCCCATGGATTGTTCTAAAAATGTTTTTAGCCAGTCGTTTTATTTTTGTTCCCAGAACGTTCTCTCAAAAGATAGGATAACGTTTCTCTAAAAACATTCCAAAAATGTTTATTAATAACATTATTAGAACATTATCCCCTAACATTCTAAGTAAGATTTAAGCAGATGCCTTGCCTTGTTTAAAAGTAATAGTTTGGTTTGATGTCACCATAATGGCGGTAAGTCTTGGCTTTAGTTGTGCAGTTTGACACTTGACTTATCAGTGATGTTCTTTAACTGCTGTAATCTTTACTGTGGCAAAAACAGCAAGAGAACATGTGGTTAGATGACGCTGGTTGCTTGCTAATGATTAGTATATCATCACATATGTGGTTTAGATACTTGTGTTCACCCAATCTAATGTATGGTGTTATTTGAATATTATTTATCAAAACAACTTAATGGCTCAGCAGACTGAGACCCAGCTGAATTTAAATCAGATTATTTCAAGGATTTGGAAAAAAAAAAAAGAAAAAAAAAACTTTCTTTGTCACACAAACATCAAGCTTTAGTGTATGAATCTCAACAATGGTGACATGCTGCAATGTATTCTGGGTACATCACACAAAACTCATCCATGGCACCCAGAATGCATTGTGGCATGAAGTATGTCAACATTGTTGAGATCCATACAGTAATTCTTGAAGAGTCTGTGTGTCTAAGCATTCTCTGGTTTATTAACAATGTAGTTTAATAAGAGCAGACAAAATATGATTAAATTTGTAGGATCGTATGGATTGCATCTGCTATAGTCACTAATATAAAATTAATAGCATAAATTCAACTCCAGAGAAAACCAGTTGATCAGATTTCTACACGAGAAAAGTTCTAATATCAGCAAGTACCCAACATCACGTGACGACATCTTTCTCTCACTGCTTTTGCTGTAAGAAATATAGTTGCAACACTTAAATGAACAGTAACACTGAAAAGAGTCATACTGCCTAAGTACTGATCACCATAACGGTGACATCAAACTAAACTATTATTTTCAATAAACCATCAACACCTCTGTTAATCTCAATAAGACATTTTTTTACATTTATGACAGAAATAAATCTTGTTTATAATAAGTGAAGTTGGTAATACTGTTTTTGGAGTGTTTACGCTAGAGTTTGACACCAAACAAAGGTTGGGTTTTCACTTTCAACCAACATCTGACTTCTGAGCAATGTCAGTCCACATCTAGTGTGATGGGACGTTCTATTAGAATGTTAGAGAATAATTTTGTAACAATGTTATAAATATACATTTTTAGAATGTTTTTAGAGAATGTTATTCTAACTTTTAGCAGAACATTCTGGGAACTAAAATAAAACTAGCCACTGAAAATGTTCCTAGAACATAAAACAATTATAGGTGGGAATATTATACCTTTTAAAAATGTTCCTGTAATGTCAAGAGAACTGGACATTTTTTATGTTCCCAGAACCAACACTCAAAATTTTGAGAATGTTCTTATAACAAAATTCTGTTAGCTGGGAAAGTACCAATTTTAATGCTATACCACAATATGTATATGTGGTGGCTGTAAAATAATACATTTACAGTGTAGTTAAAAATATTTACAGGATTGTCCGTCATTTTCCCATCATGCATTTGCATTTACAATAAAAACATAAATATGTGTTGTTGAAAAATGTATTGTAAAAATGTCATCAATTGTTAACAGTGTACCAATCATAACCCAAAATAATAGCCTTCAGTTCATTGAGATTCTCTGCTGTGTGTCATCAGGCAGTGAGTTGATTGACAGCAGCGTTTTCCTGATTATTCCTCAATCTGACACTTTCAGGACAGTCTCCTGCAAACAAGCCTGCACTGGCCCTTTACTGGCCCTTTTAGGGCTGCCAGCTGAGAATTTGTCGATGAGTGTCTTTAATCAACTCATAATCATAACCAGTGTGAGAAACCTAAATAGATAAAGATCATTTATGTTTCTGAAGATCTTCATGATGAAAGACATTAAAATTTATTTTCATTATGAATAAAAATAAACATATTATTTTCATGCAGTAAGTGGATGAACCACTTCTTGTCTCCACTTCAGTCTGAAATGATGAATTACCGCCTGCTAAAACAAGAGTCTAAATTAATGACATTATATTACATCACTGGAGTCTTCTGGAAATGTTTTCACACTTCAATTATCTGTATTTTGCTCATCTCATTGCAGCCTGTAGATGGCGACAGACTCAACGTGAGGAAACAGATTAACAAATCTATGTTTTAAACAGTATTATGGAGTTTCTGTGTCTAAAGAAATAAAGAAGGAGCTTTACCTTGAGACTGATGCTTCTTACAGAGAGACAGTAATAAAATAACAATGATGATCAGAACCAGAACCAGAGGAATGATCAGAGAACAGCCTGAAAACACAGGAGATAAAACAATCAGATCAATCAGTCTGATCACTCTGAAATAAATATCCGATCAGATCATGGGAGCAGCTTGACATTTGGGACAGGAGTCAAGGCTGACATCTCCAAAGGATGTGCTAACCTGGTTTAAATGTTGATATTTGTTTCATTTGAAATCACCATTGTGGTGGACAGTGTTTGTTTTAGTTGCAATCTTGGTCCAAGTACTTCTTGTGTTAGCTTGTTAGTTCTTATGAAGATCTTTTGAAGATGGCGACAGAAATAAAGTCAATCTGGTAATGCTCTGAGTCAAGCTATTAATGCTGTTTGTGGCACTGTTTATTGAGAGATTAAAAGTCTTTTATCTTCAGTTCATTTAAGGCTGCAGCTGAAGAAAGTTGTAGTTCATGTTCTTATTTCTCTTTCTTTCAGTGTTTGTTCACAGCAGGTGTTTGAATGATTGAATGTTTCAGGAACATCATACCTTTAAATAACATTCTATTAACAAGGAAACTGGATATTGTTATGTTCTTGGAATGTTACAAATCAGTGTTCATAGAATGTTGAATTTTAAATAAAACGTAAGTTTACAGAACGTTTGAGGAAACTTATACCTTTTAAAAATGTTTCTATAACATCAAGAAAACTGGATTTTTATATTCCTAGAATCAACACTGTATTTTTGGAGAACATTCTTGTAACAAAATTCTGTTAGCTTGGGCGCCACCGTTTGGATTGTATTAAATATAGAAAAAATGAATCGGCTATTTTTTTGTCTTTTGGCAGCTGCATTCAAAATCCACTTGGCTTCTCACTTTGAATATGCATGATGCCTCTAATAGACATATGATTTTAATCATGCACGTAAAAGCTAAAGTCTTCAGAATTTATATGAATTACATTTTTACTTTTTTTTTCTTAAGCGGTTGACAAATATTGCTGAATTGTCTGATCATGTTTAGCTGCTATAGTCCATTTTGTCACAGACATGCTTAAAATGTCTCCACCCAGCTTCTGATAACAGACAAAACACATGATAACCACAAAAAAGAATTACACAGTCACAATATTCTGTTGACATGAACTTAATCGCAGTTCTGTCTTTATAATGGAGCAAAATGTCTAGCAGACTCCTGTCATGTCTAAATATAGGTCTTTAAGCATACACTCCGAAGTGAGTGTATTAATAGTTTCAGTTTCAACATCTCTCCAGCAAACACAGAAGAGAGTGAACAGTTTGTAGCTGTCGGTGCGCTAGAAACACTCCTAAAAAGCAAATAGAAGCACTTCACTGCCTGCACAAACACTGGGACGCACACTGTCTGTTTTTAGACTGTTTAGTGAAGTAAACAATTATCAGCTACACGAGAACGGTGGTGGAAAAGAGAGGCACAAGTAAAAGCTTTAAAGTCAACTACAACTGTTAGAAGATAAACAGGAATGGCAGATCCATGTCTTCAAATAAGTATCGAGACTGCTGGAGCTTTAAGCGCCATTTGGCTTCCAGTGCTTTTACTGGGAGTCAGTTTGGCATTCGCTTATGGTGCACTTGGGGAAACTGGCCTTTTGCTGGTATTTAGGAGGCTACAGTCTGTTGGTGTCTTCAGAGGCAGTTTGGCTATGATCGCATTACCTGCTATTGGGAGGATGGTGGCTGAATGGGTGAAGTTCACCGGGGTGGATGGTGTCGCTGCTGGCGCTTTAGCCGTAGCTGCTGGAGCAACTGTATCTGCAATTATATCAGCGATTGTAGTCGCGTTAACAGCCAGGAGTATAAGAGCAAGACTGGACACAGCTATAGACAACTTCATCACCCTCATGATCCGTACAGCAGCCGGTGGTCTTCTGTTTCAAATGGGAATGTCACTATTATTTGGGCAAAGAAATACAGGAGGGACAAACAGAGGAATGGATGAGGATGAAGACACGGAAGTGAATAGTGAGGAGGAATACGAGAGAGAAAGGAAGAAAAGGTGGTGCAAAAAGAGAAGAACAACAGCAAAAATGACTTACTAAAGAACACCATTTAGAGATCGTATACAGAGTTGTATGACTCGAAGGCAGGTTTTCTCATACCCTGATATTGTAATTTAACTTTCTACAGCACTATTTCAATTAAATATGTAAACTACATTGCTTCAAATGCAGAATCAAGCTTAAATATTTTGGATGTCTTATTTACAATTTCTTCAAACTAAGGTCAACTTTCACAAAACAGTTAATCTTCCAATCAAAACACATCACATATCCAACCCTGGACACATAATTATAAAAAAGCACATACATATCTAACATATTTGTTTTCTTGACATTTCTTTATTTATATGAGCACATATTTATCACATTTACGAAGACCATTTTATCTCTATGGAGTTAAGATATTTTAACTTATTTTAGAGAAATGCCTCATTATTTTCTCTGGTTGCCACACAGATAATTTATATACAAGATATTTGATGCTAGTAAGGAACAGAATGGGTTTGAAATGTAGGTGAGTTTATAAAAAATAAAAAAAATAAAAAAGTGGGCCATTTAACTTTGATTGTACTGTGCTCAGTGGGTTTGTACCTTTCGGTTCTTATTAATTAAAGGGACACTATTTCTCTAAATGCTAAGATAATTTTGGTTAATAAAATGTGACACTGGTGGGTGTGGCCACACCTCAAATGAGGACTCCCACTGGGCAAAGTTACGTCCAGTGGACGTCTTTTTATGTCTTTGCAGACGTTGAAATGAGGTCCACTGTGGAGACAGAATGAAAGTTTTTATGACATCTTTTTTGACGTCATAAAAATATTTTCAACATCATTTAAGGTTAATTTAGACATAATTTATACTGTTTCGGGACCAAATCAACACTCTCAGGATGCATTAGATTTAGACTCATGTTATTTCAATGTAATTTCCAGACACTGTGTTTGTCCTAAAATCAAGAAAATAAAATAATCTTCATGAAATAATGAAATAACTGATGATTGAGCATGTGGTAAAATCAACTGCAAATCAAAGACATTAAATCTCTGAAGATCTCAGCAGAGGAGGATCAAACATCTCCACAAACATGAGAATCATTAGATTGACTTTATTTCTGTCAGACATCTAGAGAAGCACTTATTGAGAATTAACAGAGGTTTAAATGTTGATATTTGATTAATTTCAATCAGCAATTAATTAATCACATAATTATCTCATGAATATTGACACTGCTTCAGTGTTACTTTAACACTCTTTTAGAGTGGGATCATATATGCTTCGAGCAGTGTTGATTTATCACTCTGGCTTTTGCTGTGTGTGTGTTCAAAAGTTTATAGAGACGTTATCAGTCCATCATTCTGATAAGTAAATATGAGCCCAAGTCGACTGTTTCCTACTAAAATTCAAAATTAAATAAAAATGTAATGAATCATGGAAATCTCACTTATCCAGTTCCTTGTCAGTGCATTTTTATGTAAACAACGCTTTTGCTTTCTGACAAGAACATTACACCATAATATCTAATAATACCATCACCTTCATTTAATCACAGGTAATTCCTTATCAGGTTATGACAGTTTTTAACCCAAGGATTCCAGCTGCTGAATATGGATAAATAGGTGTATTTGTTTATTTATTTATTTTTCTCAGCTGTACATGGCCTGTCTTTACTAATCAGAGCATTGACTTAACTTCCTCAGCAAGAGGCTCATTTTAAGTCTCATCCATGCGCATACCTTGATTACAACTGAATAGTAGATGCAATAAAAGTGAAAAGGCAACACATAAGATATTTTTAAAAAGTTACAATGTTTCAGAAATATCGTATTTTTCTCCATACAGAGCTTTTCAGTCTTTTTTGTGGAATAAATAAATGAACAACAAACTTGTTTATCAATGTAATTATGAAGCTTACTGTATGAAGTTATGTAACTACATTAAAAAATGTGTCTTATTATATTGAATTTATATTGCTGCTCAAGAAAGAAAATTGTATTTTATAAATGTTTTAATATTATTAATAATAATAATGTTAAAATAAATTTGTAAATATTGTGTATTTATATTCTTATTTATATTCTTATATTGTTTATGTAAACTTCATAACAAATAGTTATGCAACCATCCTAATAGACTCTTAACGTCTGCATTAATTTTAGCTAAAGCATTTATCAATAACCCAATATTGACATCAAACAACTGAAGTGACTTCTATTGACTATATTCAGCCACATAATAACATGTTGAATATATCATACAATTCCACTTTTATATATTTATTTAAACACATTTTTCAAGCCTCTCAGTCTGGTCAAAAAAATTCATTCAGATTTGAAATATATAGCACGAGATGCATGGACTACTTCAGCTTGATAGTCACTTCCTACTTTTGTCTTAAAATTACATCAAATGTGCATTTGGTTTTAGAGTCTTTACATGCAAAGATGAAGATAATGAAGTTATAATGCTTTGCAGCTTCACCTGACAATAGTAGGAAAAGAATCAAAACCTCAGAGTATCAGTAACAGCGCCATCTGCTGCCTCGTAAAATGCACATCAGCCAGGAGTGATGGGAAATAACAAACAAGGAAACCTTTTTTTTTTTTTTTTTATTTGCAGTTTATTGTGTAGTATGTTTCTATATTTCAAGAAATGTTATTCATCTGATTCAAACTCTACACACACACACACACACACACAGACACACACACACACACACACACACACACACATATATATATATATATATATATATATATATATATATATATATATATATATATATATATATATATATATACTACTACACGTACATAATATACACATGTATACTACTGTGTGTTGTTTTCATTCAAAATTGACCAGTATAAAGAATTGTAGGTTGTCATTATTATTTCATTCTGAAGCTTTGAATGAGAGAAGACTAAATGGACAATGAGACAAAAGGGTGAAACACCGTAACTCATATAAAAGAAGTAAACAAAATATATTAAACAAAATGTAAATGAAAAACACTTTTTATCAATTCATGATATTTTTTCCCATCCATTTGCCTTGATCTCTGTATAAAATAGTTCACACACACGTCTTCAACTTCTCCCCCATCTTTTCAGCACTTCACTTCTGTGTGTCCCAAATACTATGTCATCTGCTTGTCAGGTTGAAAAAAAAAAATGAAAAAAGAATGGAAAAATTAGATGATTAACACATTGAGAAATAATACAATTCCAATTTCTGGATGTCATTTAATGACTTTACTATACTTGTCAGTCTAAAAAAAAAAAATTAGATTTTTATTTATTTATTTATTTTCAAAAGAACCCTTCTGTACATGGGTTTTCATATCTCAGCAAAGTTAACCAAAGTGCTGTAGTCTGGTGCAATCATTGAGTAAACACACACACACACACACACACACACACATATATATATATATATATATAAATATATATATATATATATATATATGTGTGTGTGTGTGTGTGTGTGTGTGTGTGTGTGTGTGTGTGTATATATATATATATATATATATATATATATATATATATATCTGTATATATATTAGGGCTGTAAAGCGATTACAGTTTTTAATATAGTTACATGATGTGGCAATTAATCTAATTAAGCACAAATTAATCACACATCAAATTTGGCTGAGAAATTACTCCCAAAGATAATTTAAAGTTATTGTTGTGTAAAGCATCAAAAAGACATTACAAAAAGTGTTATTTATTTCAACATAAAATTTCAGTACACGTACTCTTTTGGACCATGAGGGTAAGTATCATTACTAAATTTTCTTTTCTTTTCCATGGAAATATGAAACTATCTATTTAATGAAACGCTACTCTAAATAAGAAACGGGTCAAAACAGCTGATTCATTCAGGATTGACATGTTGTTCGATTTAAAGCGGATCATCACCATCAGAACTGGTGTTAGACATCAAAGTAACGCAAGAGTGATTAGACAGCAGTCGTTCCATATGCCTTTAAATCACTCTTGTGGTGCTTTAATATCATACACAAATTAAGCAAAACAGCCACTATTGTGTCTAAAATAACACATAGTTCACTTCATATTTATTGAACTGTTGAATAAAATCAGTTTAACATTTGTACTCGTGTGATATTGTTTAACGTATGGTGTAAATATATGAGACAAAAATTCAAATGGCCATTTTTTGTCGTATATCTTGATTTTTAGGGACATTTTAACTACATTATATAGGCTCCATCACACAGTGAGTTGTTGCCCTACATCAGACTGGTCATCAATCAACTGTATGAAAGGTCAGATGACCCACATAGATCTGGGTCGGGGAAAGTGTGTTAAATGCATTACATTTACATTTATGCATTTAGCAGACACTTTTATCCAAAGCGACTTACAGTGCTTTCAGGCTAACATTTTTTACCTAACACGTGTTCCCTGGGAATCTAACCCAATTAACAATTATGCGTGAACAAATATGAAGTGAATTTTCACATCATAGTTCAGAAGTGCATCTTTATGGATTATGATTATAATTAAATAATTTTTGTTTTCAATTTGTTTTATTTTGTTAAGTAGTCATTTAAAGCTTTCTATAGATATATTTAACATGTCTGTGAGGCATGTTTTCACTGAGTGTCAGTTCATTTTGTAGTCCTGTTAAAGACGACACAGCAGAAAGCACAACGTTTTGCCTTTACAGTTATGAACGATGTAGTACTCTTACCTTTATGAGCAAAAATGATGGTGTATATGATTTGAGTAAAAAAAAAATTAGTCACGTTTTTCTAAATTAACTTAATAAAAAAACTAAACGAAATATTATAATATTATAAAATATGAACTATTTTAATAGCTGAAACAGTAGTATAAGCTGTTTAGGGACTGTTTAGCTGTTCAAATCAGACACTAGAGCATTCCTTTATTCAGACACAGTGGAAGATCTTATCAGAATCAGTGAAAAAGGGCCAAGTCTGGAAGATTTTGCTGCTAGAGAGTGTGTCCAGCTGGTTTAGCCAAAGTCAAAGATCTGAGGGGCATGTGACTGCAGTGTAGGATAGTCCTTAAGATATTAAGCCATGAGATGTTCAGTTTGAAGCCTTTAAAACACTTAATTTAGATTTTCTTTTTATTTCACTTATTTGAGATGTTTTAAGTTAAAGTTTTAGGTCAGTGAAGCACTTTAAGCACCAACACTTTTTCAGTAAGTTACCTTTCTTGTAGAATTGTGCTTCAAATGAACTTTATGCTGACCAGATTGTTAGTTAATCATTTAGGCTACAAGTCAATATTGCCTATATGGACAGTGATTTAAAAAAATAAAAAATAAAGAAGTGAACTTATAAAAATGGAGTGTTAAATGTGATGTGGTCTAAAATTTGGACGCACCTAACTTTTGTGCTGGTGCACCTAAGAAAAAAGAAAAAAGTTAGGTGCACCAGTGCAACCAGTGCAGAAAGTTAGTCTACAGCCCTGCCTCTAAAGCCCCTTTCACACTGCACGTCGGACCCGGCAAATTGCCGGGTTGCCTTCTGTGTGAAAGCAAACATGTCCCGGGATTCATTCCGGCATTGAACCCAGGTCGGGGACCTAGTAACATTGCCGGGTTCAATCCCGGGACGAGCGCTGTGTGAACAAAAGCCAGATCTAATGGCGTGTCGTAGTGATGATGCACGTTATCACGCGACCAGCTGTTTTGAAGGAAGATCAACGTACGTGACAAAAAATATGTGCAAACTGAAATGAAGCAGAGATCAGTTAGTTTCTCACATTCCGCGCTGACGCCGAGATCGTTCGCTTGCTTCAGTGAAAGTATAACGTGCCTAATGTTTTCGACTCGTACATTACACGTCACGCCCTGATGTCATGTGTCGTTACGGGATCTTTACGGGTTGTGTGTGAAAGCACGCACATATCCCGGGTAATTTGAAAGTGCATTTATTTTCAAAAGAACCCTTCTGTACATGGGTTTTCATCTCTCAGCAAAGTTAAAAAAATTGCTGTAGTCTGGTGCAATCATTGAGTAAACACACAAACACACACACACACATATATATATATATATATATATATATATATATATATATATATATATATACATATAAACAATTGCCGGAACACTTTACCTGTGTATTTGCTGGAATCGCAGTGTGAAGGGGCTTAACACCAGCATTCTCTATTTACTTTTTTCTTTTTATTTATTATTAAAAAAAACCCTTGTTACGTGTATTGTGTAAGGCTAACTGAGACTTATCACAGCATTTAAATATTATTGCTCTTTTGTTGGTCTTGATCACTTTAATTGTCTTCATTTGTAAGTCATTTTGGATAAAAGCGTCTGCCAACTTCCCAATTGTAAAATTTGAATTATCCTATTACCATCAGTGCTTGATTTTATATACTTCATATATCATTTAAGACATTCTGCACATTTTTTCTTTCTACTTTTGTTAAGAAAGTGTCTGGGAAAAAGTAATTTAGGTATAAGGCTTTGGCAGATAGGAATAGATTACCTTCAAATGTACAATCTCTGACTTCATTTTATATGTTTCAAAATGGTTTTCTTGTTTTTAAACTTCTTGTAATTGCTTTAGATGGTGTATCTATGTTTATATGTATAAGTGCTGAGTAATAATAAATATTTAATGTGTTAATATTGTAGTAGGGGGTTGTGTTGTTTTGATTGTTGTGATCATTGTTGTTCGTTTTGTTATGTTATCTAAATTGTGTGTATTAGGACCCCCTTTAAAACGAGATGATGCATCCCAAGGGGTTTATCCCGAATAATAAATGTGTTGCAATAATAATAATAATAATAATAATAATAATAATATAATAATGATAACAATAATAATAATAATAATAATGATAATGATAATAATAATAATGGAAAACCATCCAGACAATAACCGTAACAATTACTTACCGTTACATCTTCATATACAGATTCGGGCAACTTCTCATCAGAAGTTTGATATATGTTGTGATAAGTTTTGGACTGATTCATCTTTGCTAATAAAAGAAGAAGAAGAAGAAGATGAAACAATAACAACAAATACTGAATAGACAAGTAACTAATGCTTATAAATAACTCACTATACAGTTCACAACTACATCCAGACCTTCAGGCTTTTAGTTACTAGTCAACTGACCTGATCAATAAACTACTGATAACTAATTTTCTCACCTGAGACTCCTGTGTGTCTTTTCTCTTCTTCATCCTGCTTGGCCTTAAAAACAAATGAATATGTTTAATAAAAAAGTATAGGTGTAATATGTGCTTGTAGAGCAATCTTGGATTTAAGTACATCTATGTAATGACAATTCAATACTTCTGACCAATGAACAGTCTTGAATATTATCATTTTAATTTTTTTAATCATTAGGGTTGTTCTACTTGAAGCAGATCATCACAATCTGACCAATCGGTGTATGACATCAAAGTACAGTGAGAGTGAATAGAGAGGAGACGCTACGTATGCTTTTGAATCACTCTCGCTTTGCTTTGATATTATACACCGATCGGTCTGTGCAGTGCAGCTTCAACAAGCCTAAAGCCCCATCCACACCGCCAGCAACTTTTTTGTTGCTTGTCGCTTGTGGCAGGCAACTGAGGTCGCTAGTGGGCATTCCCATTACCCCCTTAACACACCACTACAGCAGATGAATTATATGCTCTCCAATGACTTCACTCCCAATGGTTGTCGCTCATTAAAATTAGCTGCTTATTTGAATAAAGTTGAGGAATTCTGAACTTTAGTCGCTTGACTTGCAACACTTGACATGCCCACATTTCGTTGCCAATGGTCACTGTTGCTCATGTCACCAGAAGTCGCCAGCTCTCCATTAATAGTCAATTGGATTGTGTTGCTCTGTCGCTGTGTGACTCTCTTTCTGGCTCAGACTGCATTGGTTTAGCGTATGGGGCTGTCACGTGATTAAGGAATAACTCAAACTCGACACATCACATCACATCAATGACACATCACTACAGTCTAGCTGTGTGCAAGGCTAATGAGCATATCTTCTATTCAGTTTTCCCTGTAAATGATTCGGGTATTATCTGTTTTGTTTTTTGTTTTTGTCTAAAATGCATAATTATCGCTGGCGGAATGTGAGTATTTTATGATGAAAATGTATATATTAATGTGTTATTTTACTTAAATTATGTACATTGTGATGCTAACTAATTAGCATCATATGCGTAGTGTGCCAGAAATGGAGAAGCTATTGCATGTTAATTCACTGATTATTTCCCCCATTACAGGTATGTTGTTTAATTAGTTATGTTTTGTAAAAGAAAAGAGATTTAGTTGACTGTGAATGTGTGTTGTACCCATAGTGTTACAGGATTAAACCCGATTTAATGATTCATGCTGTTTGTGACACAACATATAAAATATAGGAATACTGATTTATTCATACAAATGGTATTATATATATATATATATTATTTTTTTATTTTTATTTTTTTATTTAATGTATAAATACTTGAATAACTGCATAAGTTAGTAATGTTATATAGATTTGATATCTAATATAATATTGTAATCTTATATTTTTAATGTTTTATACACTATTATGTAACATTAATAGGAATGTTAATGTGATGTATAACAAAGACAAAAGACGAACTGTAAACAGTATAATTTATTTACATTTATATCATTCTTTTCATTATTGTGTAGTGTCAGTTTACCTGTATTAGAGGCTAATGAGAAAGTGTGCTATCTGGTTGTCCCCAATCCCCATAAATGACTCTATCATCTGTTCATCCACTGATTATTTCTCCTTATTACAGATTGAGTAAAAGAAAGTGCTGAATCTAATCATCAAGTGGTTGTGTGGCAGAGGCGGATCTACGGGGTGGCAAAGAGTGGCAGCTGGCACCCCTGGGATCCAGTCTTGCCACCCCATTTATAAATCAGATAATATTTTTTAAGTATATTTTATGTTTATTACCAAAACATTGAAGGCCAAGGAGACCCGCACCAAACTCCTCTCAACCAGAAATCGCAGATCTAGAATCCGCTCCTCCTCACAGTGTACAATGGTTTAGGGTAACCATATGCGCCATTCACACGGGACACGTCCCAGCCAGGATTTTAAAAATGACTAAAACATCCAGAGCAGTTTGACCAATAACATGCTGGTATTGTACATAATCGACCAATCGTGGGGCTGCGTGTGAGAGGGTGAGAACTACTGGGAATGATCAAAGCGATACAAATATGCGCACGTGATTGTTCGTTCGATTGACTTGAAGCGTGGTTGCGTACAAATCCAAAAAAAAAACTAAGTGCGCCACAATGCTTCAAGTCAAATGAACGAACAAACACGTGAAAGTGATTCGAAAGCATAAGGAGCCGTCTGCTCTGCTCTTTATAGCTCTCATGAATGTTACACAATGATCAACATGCACAGTGCAAATAGCCAAAACCTGGATATTTTAGGCAATATTAAAATCCTGGCTGGGACGTGCCCCTTATGAACGGCGCATATGGTCAACTTACAATGGTTTCACACATCACCAGCACGACACGACCCCCACAAAATTTCACCAGTCAGTGGCAGCAGGGCAGCCTGGGCAGGCTGCACAGTTCATCTGTCTGCAGTACGCAGTGTCTCGGAGAAAAGAGGTTGATAAGCAGTTAGCAGTGAGTTTAGAGGTAAGTTTGACACCAAGTCAAAAAAGTCCATAAGCAGACACTTAACCCTACAACAACCACATTGTTACGTTATTTACATCTGCAATACTTTGTTGTCTCATCGAATTTTTCTATGATAGTCAGGTCAGATAACCCAGCAGGCACAGTACATCAATGTGACATCAGGAAGATGTTGGACTCCAACTAGTCCAACGTCAGTCAGACATCATATTTTGGTTGAAAAAAAATGAAAGTACAGGGTTAACGTCTAAACCCAACTTTGTTTGATGTCAAACTCCGACATCAGACAGACGTTGAATTTTGGTTGGAATAAGCACCACACTGCAACAAAGGGTGAAATGCATGGCAGCACATTAAATATCTCAAGATCTCAGCAGAGGAGGATTAAACAACTCCACAAATATCATTACCAGCTTCACTTATTACTAATCAGACTGACTTTATTTATGTCAGACATCTACAAAAGCTCTTATTAAAAATTAACAGGGGTTTAACTCTAATGTGTTTAATTACCATAACAGCATAACAGTTAAACACCATAACAGTGATTAGTGTTTCCATTAGTTGGGCTCTTAACACTTATTAAATCTTTTGTGGCAGCTGTGACGGTTTGTTTGTTGAGCACATTTGCAGCGTCAAAGAAAGCTAAAGTGACGTGAGATTGTTGATGACTGTTATCTGTTAATGGTTTTATAATCATCATGAAACAACCTGATTTACTGATGTTTTTTTAAACAATTATGTTGTTCCTTTGGTACATTCTAGTGATGGGTTGTTCGCAAATGAGCCGACTCTAAGAGCCGGCTCTTGTAGGTGAACGACGGGAGCTGGCTCGCATATCTGAGGAGCCGACTCTATTTAAAAAAAATATAGCCTATAGAAATTAAATCATTATGTAATAATTAAATAATGGATGCATTTTATTTTATTTAAAATAATTGACTAATTCAAAGAACAAAAGAAATATATATTATATTTCGACTGTCTGATCAGCCTCACATTCTGTTCCTGTCAATCATACACGAGGTGTCAACCAATTATACAGCATGAGGGAGGAGCCGAGCCATCACACGCACACACACACACCCCACACACACAGTGTCAAACTCGGAGGAGAGGAGAGGAAAAACACAACAGCTTTTGAAATCAAAACAAAAGCAGGAAAATGAGTCGGAAGCACAGCAGCATTTGGAATCATTTTAATGATCATCAGCCGCTCGAAAGCAAGGCAGCTTGTATTTCTGAATGCAAATCTCTCATAAAAGAAAAATATGATATGCATTGTGTGTGTGTGTGTGTTCATGCTAGTTATACAAAACATAACTAGTGAGATAGTTAATGCTGACTATATAACATGCCAAAAAAGAGAGACCAGTTTAATCCTTTGTTATTTATTTTTCTTTAATATGGGTTCTATTATGTTGTTCAGACTCAGATTGTATTTGTTTTGTAATGTTGTTGTTTCTATACATTCAAAAGTTGTAATTTAAATGCAAATGTTTAATAGTATTATTTTTCATAACAAATCAATGCTTTTTTCAAGAAATTGTGATTTAATTTAATTTAATATTAAATTAATTTATTAATTAGAATTGTTTTCACACCTATCATAGTCAAAACATTATTGTTTTTTAAAGAGCCGTTTGTAAGCCAAAAGAGCCGGCTCTTTTCAGTGAATTGAACCGGCAAAAAAGAGACGAAATGCCCATCACTAGTACATTCATATTACAAACCCTGTGTTCAGCAGCATTATAACAATCAGTTAATTTTTTTTAACAAACATGAACTCAAAATATTTAACACACACAGACATCAACCATCAGCATATGAATCTCAACAATGGTGACATGCTTCATGCATGCTGTGAGCCACCATAGTATAAGACTCATGGCTCCCAGCATGCATTGCTGCATGAAGCATGTTACCATTGTTGAGATTCATATACTGATTATTGATGTCTATGTGTCGCGAAAGATTTTTCTCCCAAAATGTATTTAAAAATAAAAATTCAGAACGTCTGATCTGAGGGAAGAAAGTAGTGTTTCATGAATATTGTTTGCTAATAATAAATAACCACTTTGGGTCAATGATGATAAAGATAATCTTCCTCAATCATTTTTTCTTCATGATGAAAACAATATCGCCTTATCTTTGCATATGGCCCATTTTTTAACAAACTATGTGCGTTGACAAAAACTATTAAAGGACCACAAACTCATTAAGTCAAGAGTCAAACTACCCAACTAAAACAAACACTGATCACAATAATGGTGATCCAACATTTTCATATAAAACATCAACATCTAAACCTCTGTTAATTCTCAAAAATAACATCTGACAGAAATAAAGTCAAACTGGTTAGTAATAAGTACACTGTTAGCAATTGATGTAATTTTACAATACATTTTACAACAATGCACTGTATTCATGTTTTTTATTGTAAATGAAAATGCATGATGGGAAATTGGCGGACAGTCCTGTAATATTATTGTAACTACACTGTAGAAGCATTATTTTACAGCCACCACAAAGCATTGTGGGATAGCATTAAAACTGGTACTTTCATATTCTTTTTAACATAAAAAAGTCAAAATTTTTAAAAGGTAGTCATTCTTTCAACTTAATTTAGATTTTCAAATGCAACATTCTAGGAACGTTGTTTTGTAACATTCCAAGAACATAAAACAGTCCAGTTTCCATATTAGTATAATGTTATTTTAAGGTTAGTAAAATGTTCCTGCAACATTCTTTCAGTCATTCAAACACCTGCTGTGAACAAGCACCGAAAGAAAGAGAAATAAGAACACAAACTACAACTTTCTTCAGCCACAGCCTTAGGTGAACTGAAGATACAAGACTTTAAATCTCTCAAGATCTGAATAAACAACTACACAAACAGCATCACCAGCTTCACTTGATTTTATTTCTGTCATGCATCTACAGAAGCTCTTATTGAGAATTAACAGAGGTTAAGATGTTGATGTCTCATTGAAAATGCTTTTTTTAGATCACCATCATAGAGATCAGGGTTTGCTTCAGTTGTGCTCTTGACCCTCAATTTTTGCTGCAATACTTTTTTCTGCAGCAGTTGCAGTTGTTTTCAGAAAACATTTCTGCATATATAAAGCAGCTCAAAAAGTCTGTTTTAATAGCAACCATGTGACTGCACTAAAATGGTTTAAGTGACCCAACTGATTTAAAAATAAATAATTTGAAACACTGTTGTGGTTCATACACTGTATGTATAAATATTGTATTTGCTAACTTTTTGTTTAAAATATGTTTTAGGTTATTGATGTCACGTGTACGATTGCTACGTGCTCAAAGGCACAAGACAGTCCGTTCCAGAGGCCCTAACTGGCGGTCACAGACTTTAGAAGACTTCTGCAAGAGGATATAGATATAAAGATAAATATACAGTAATTTTCCATTAGCTAAACAGAACATTTATATTTCGAGCTTTATGATTTTGTATGTCTGAATATTAGTTCCACAATGTTGTTTTAGAGCTATTTGTGATTCTGTATGTCTGGGTTTTAGTTCCACATGTCTGTATCTTGAGTTATTTTTAATCCTTTGAGTTTTGATAAGGGAGACAATACAGCCAATCTCCTGAGGTATTTGTAACCCTGCATTTAACTGAGTGAAGTCCAAACATCAATGATTATATGCTTTGACCTTCTGAAATGTGGAAGTGAAACAGGTCTGCAAGGCTCTCCGGGTACCTTGGAATAGATAAGCATGAGATCAGTGTTTTTACATCTATCGGACACATGGCTGCAGAAACGTGGCTCCGGTTTGATCACGAGGCTTATTGTTTTGACAGATGTTTTGAGGGTATAAGAGCTACTCAACTTCCCCTCCCTGTCAGCGCTCTGACTGAGTTCAGGCTAGGCTCTACCTGACTGAACTCTGGTTTCTCATCTTTACTTTATCTTTTGTTTCGGGCTCACTTGAATACTTTGAACATCTTACAGGTTTATTCAGTTTTGATACTGTGTTAGATACTTTTATTCAATTTAGATATTGTGTCCGATACTTTGGTTTTATTTAGATATTTTGGTAAATACCTTGATTTTCTTTAAATACTTTGATTTTATTTAGATATTTTGAATTCTAAAACCTTGACTTGTGTTATTTGGACTTTTGATATACAAGTTCTTATATGCTTTGTATTATTATTTTAGAAATACATTTTGGACAGTTTGATTACTTTTGAATTTTATAATCATTTGTATTAATCTTAATTGGGCAACATCCATCATATATGGATTGCTTTTAGAACCATATTAATGTTGGGAATTGTATTTTCTATATTTGAAGCTGGTTTTAATACTTACTAATCTGTTTGCAAGTTATGAGTTGTATTCTCATTTCCTATATTCTTTGAATAAATTTGCATACTAAAATACCAGCCCACCGTCTGACTTGGATTGGAGTTTAATTTTTTGCATCAGTTATTTATACAGTTACAGATATCAACATTTAGCATATGAAACACAACAATGGTGACATATTTCATGCCAGCATGCAAAACATGTTCATGGCTCCCAGCATGCATTGCTGAGATCTATTTTTGTATTTTTTTGGATTGTCACCATTGTTGAGGATTGTATGACAACAATACAAAATACAACATTTTATTGTATTAACGCAACTGTAATCACAGCAACACTGCTGTATGAACACAGAATGTTATTGTATTAAGTTAACAGTATGTTTTTTGTATATTGCTTGTTGTAAATTCATGGCAATTAGTTGTCAGGAATTTCCTGTAAAAATACGATACATTTTTAACAGTGTAGTGATGGCAAGATGAAGCCTCATGAAGCTTTAAGCTTTTCAGCCAAGTGGTTTACGAAAGGGTTAATTTCTGGAAACTTCATTCGCTCACAATACCACCTGGTGGCCAACGAGTGTAAAACAAGCAGATATATTACAGACAGAGGTGTAAAATCTAGGTATCAGAAAGTAAAATTCCTGCCATATTTTTGTTCCAGTCATGAACTCAGCAGCTGATTTCATCAGAGGAGGATCCAAGTCATTCCTTCTAAGTCACAAATGAGTCTCAAATTAAATCCCAAGTCATCAAACAGTTAAAGATAGTGAGATAATTAAATGACTAATTAAATGATGATTGTGCATTAGTGATAAACGCCTGCTGTTATTGAGAATCACAGAGGACCGGTTGATTCATTGATTAAAATGATACCACCATCACAGAGATCAGTGATTGCTTTATTAGGGCTCTTGTCGTATGATATTATTATATTATCATATGGTCCTCAACAGTGGTGACAATAATTATTCATGCTACAATGCATGATGGGAGTTTTTACTATGGTGTTACCCAGCATGCACTTCAGATTGAAGCTTTTTTTTGATTGTCACCATTGTTGAGATTCATATGCTGGGTCATGATGTCTGTGCGTCTTAGGACAAGTTTTCAAAAATGTATATTCATTACACACATTAGATTTAAATACATTCAGTATAATTATTAAACCAATATTAAGTGTTGAATGTCAAATGTTAAATTAAATAAAATTGTTTTGAAAACTAATGCTTAATAATTACTTAATCAAGTAAAACCAACTAGTAGCAGCTTTCTGCACAACACTGATTGCACTGCTTTACATTTACTTTTACACAGAAATATTGAACACAAGAAGCCAAGTTCAAGAGCCCAACTGAAGCAAACACTGATCTCCATGATGGTGGCATCATTTAAACCAATAAAACATCAGCATCTGATCCTCTGTAATGCACAATAATAGCAGGTGTTCAACACTAATGCACAATCATCATTTAATTAGTCTCCTAATTGTCTCATTGACTTTAACTCTTTGAGGACTTGGGATTTGACTTGAGACTAGTTTGTGGCTTGAAAGGAATGACTTGGTTCCTCCTCTGCTGAAATCAGCTGCTGCGTTCATGGGTGGAACAAAAAAATGGCAGGAATTTTACTTACTGACCCCTGGACTTTACACCTCTGTCTGTAATATATCTGCTTGTTTTACACTAGTTGGCCACCAGGTGGTATTGTGAGCAAATTAAGTTTCCAAAAATTAACCCTTTTGTGAACCACTAGGCTGAAAATCTTAATGCTTCATGAGGCTTCATCTTGCCATCATTAATAATAAGTGAAGCTGGTAATAACTTGTACTGCCATGCATTTCACTGTTTTTTTATGTTTTTTTGGGGGGGTGTTTATTCCAGACAAAATTCAGAATGTGAAGTGTGAAGTGACATTCAGCCAAGTATGGTGACCCATACCCAGAATTTGTGCTCTGCATTTAACCCATCCGAAATGCACACACACAGAGCAGTGAACACACACACACACACTGTGAGCACACACCCGGAGCAGTGGGCAGCCATTTATGCTGCGGCGCCCGGGGAGCAGTTGGGGGTTCGATGCCTTGCTCAAGGGCACCTAAGTTGTGGTATTGAGGGTGGAGAGAGAACTGTACATGCACTCCCCCCAACCACAATTCCTGCCGGCCCGGGACTCGAACTCACAACCTTTCGATTGGGAGTCCGACTCTCTAACCATTAGGCCACGACTTCCCCCCAGAATCTGCCCAATGTTGGAGCTTGATGTCAAACAGTCATTGGATTTAGACGTCAACCCGATTTTCATTTTCAACCAAAGTCCAACTTCTAACCGATGTTGGAGTCTACATCCTGTGCCTGCCGGGACGGATCTAACCTAAGTCTAGCTCTTTGTTTGCATTTAAACTATTGCTGTCAAAAAATTGCAGAGGTGGATACTACAGAAATCAGAAAGTAAAATCCCTGCCATATGTTTGTTCCACCCATGAACTCAGCAGCTGATTTCATCAGAGGAGGAATCAAGTCATTCCTTCCAAGTCTCCAACAAGTCTCAAGTTAAATACCAAGTCCTCAAAGTGTTAAAGTTAATGAGATAATGATGAACACCTGCTGTTAACAATCAACATCGCTGAAGAAAAGAGAAACACAAGAACTACAACTGACTTTAAGCACAGCCTTGGATAAAATCAGTTGGAAGGAAAATAAAAAATAACTTTGTCACCATAAGTGTGGTCAGTATTTGCTTCATTTGAGCACTTGAGCCTTTTGACGGCTTTGATAAACTTGTTTCTAAGCTGTTAATAGTGATGGCAAAATCGAGGCCTCGTGAACCAATGAAACAGTTGAACCAAATGTGCCATATTGTTTCGAGGCTTCGAATCAATCCGACACCCGTCTCAATGGTGACACCTAGTGGTCACTTGCAGGTGTTGATCTGAAACAACCTTGACGAGCCATTAAAAAAATGTGTTGTTTTTTTATTATTATAATGTTCTAAAATGTGAAGCTTGTAACCTATAGGCTCCTCACTGTGCATAATGTTATTTTGGTCATGAAAAATGAATATTAATAAAAGAAATCAAGCCACAATGTCTCACTTTTTTAGAGATTTTTATTCAAAAATATTAATTTATCTGCTGTGGAAGGACTTAGCCTACTTCTTTTTTTACAGATAATTTCTCCAGCCTTTGAAAAAAATCCTCTCACAAGGGACACTTGTTGCTGGCATACAAAGATATTTTTTTGCAAGGACATACAAATGAGGAAAGATTACTGCTCTCTCTTTCCAGTAAGTTAGTGGATCATGAGTTCTGGGCAAATACGCATCGTTGATGTATTTTTTTCTCTTCCACTGTGGCATCAGCTGTAGCATTGTGTATCATCTTGGTTTGATGGATGCGAGTATCAAAAAGTTCCCATAAACTGTCCTGTGTTTCTACTGGTGTTGATGTTGATGGTGATGGTGATGATGATGGGTGTGATGTTGACATTTCTGGGTCTGAATAAAAATGAAAACAGCAATTAGTAACAAATCTTAAACTGACGGCATATATGAAGGATAGATTATATTACATGATTCAGATTACATAACATAACACAGACTGAAACTGCTCACCAGGATTTGTGTTTGAACGCATCAGTGAAGCACACTCCAGTGTGATATGCTTTTCAGCTTCCTGGGCTTTGGCAGCATTTCCAAATGCCACATTTTTGAACCTTGGGTCCAGCAGTGTAGCCAGTGCCAAGGCTCTAAAACTCTCATAACCTCCACATCTGGAGTGCAGACCTTCTTGCAGATGTGAGCCTATGAGCCAAAACAGGAGAAACACATATTTATAATAATGACAATAATATGACAGTTATGGCCAATCACATGGGTAGTATGGTCATTGTGGCCTACCTAATTGAACAGTTGATTCCTGCGTTGCATTTCCTTTTTTCTGTGCAAGCTTGTGCTGCAACATCCTGTACAGTGGTATAAACTTTGAAGCAGACACTCTCTTTTCCTCTGACATTTCTGTTGTTGCGAGTTTGAATGGTTGCAGTATTGACAATGATTGTTCAATAATGTCATAATCAATACTTGTCAGGGGAGCAGTATCATTGTTTAAGTTGGAAAGTGCAGCAGCCACTGGTTCACGTTGGTCATACAAGCGCTGTAGCATGTCAAATGTGCTGTTCCATCTCGTGTCAACCTCTTGTATCAGTTTCAGAGTTGGTCTTCCCATCAAGCTCTGCATCTCCACAAGCTTGTCCTTTGCTTTGCAGCTGGATCTGAACAACCCCACTATCTTTCTGGCCTTCTGGCGTATTTCATTGATGACTGGGGTTTGATCTAGTGCCTTTTTCACAATCAAATTTAAAGTATGAGCAAAACATGGGACATGGCGAAGGTGGAGTAGCTGGGCACTTAGGATCATGTTAGATGCATTGTCAGTCACCATGCACTGAACTTTGGAGGTTATTCCCCACTCAGCCATTAGCAAGGCTTTAGCCTCCATGAGATGCTGGGCTGTGTGGGTTTGGTAAAACCTCCTTACACCCAGTACAACAGTTGCCATTTTTGCCTCTGGTGTTATGTAATGGCAAGTCACACCAAGATATCCATCCATATTAATGGAGGACCACATGTCAGCTGTAAGGCTAACAAATTCGGCCTTTTGTAGGTCCTCCATTGTCTTCTCGTTGGCTTTGTTGTACTTTTCGCTGACCATTATTTTAAGCACCTTCCGGAAATCCGGTTCACAAATGCCCTGAATCCCTCATCGTCCACGATGGTGAAGGGCTGCAGATCCTTCACCACCATGTTTATAAGAGCCTCATCCAATTCCCTCTGTCTGACTTTTAAAAGAGAAGACAAAACATACTTTCAGACAAATACATTGGAAAAATACAGCTTCAATTAGTGCACATCTATTAAAAGTATAGCCTACTGGTTCATTATTTGGAAACCTTCCAGTGTTTATAATCAGTGCTTTATATAACTTATAAACTTTATAAACAGTATCCCAAAAGGTTGTAATTATATTTCAATTATAATTATATCCCAAACAATGCATACCTTGCTTAGATGGCCCAGCAGTGTCAGTAGCAGGCCTAGGTACAGGGGGAATGCCATCCTCTGCACCCTGCAAAATGACAGGATGAGTGCTCCTCAACTGGCGCATCATGGATGATGTATTGTTGCAGTAGGCTAGCTGCCGATCACAATACACACATCTCACTTTATTTGGGGTTTCTAAATGGAAATGCTCCCACACCACAGATGTACGGCATCTCTTCTGGGGAGCTTCCATTTTATCTATCTATCCAAATCTATCTATCTATATATGAATCGATCTATGTATCTAGATATGTATCTATAATCTATGTATCTATATATGTATCTATCTATAATATATGTATTTATATATGTATCTATAATCTATCTATATATGTATCTATCTATAATATATGTATTTATATATGTATCTGTAATCTATCTATATATGTATCTATCTATTAATCTAGCTGTCTATATATATTTATATCTATGTATCTATTAATGTGTCACTATATGTATACTCTGTCTGTCTCTAGCCTCTCAGTCAATGTGTTGTGTAAATTTAAATGTAAGTCTAAATTGCCTATAACTAATCAAATCGCACTATGTCACTATATCACCAAAAATCCGCTATCTCAAAGTCAAACTCCTCTCACAAAAACCCACGAGGTCAAAATGTGTTTATTTCACTTTTATACAGATGTGCGATTGTGTGGTCTGTTCCCGACCGTTCCAATCAAACGCTGATTCGGCGGACCACACCTGATGAAACAATTAGTGAAACACTTCGAGGCTTCGTTTGGTCATAGTCACGTGACATGGGTGTTTCGAATCACGCTTCGGATCAGTGTTTCGACACATCTGCGCTTCGGGATCTCGCAAAGCTTCGGAACGACTGTTTCGCTTCAGCCATCCTTAGCTGTTATGTATGTATGATCTTGATTTAAATTTGTTATTCTTAAGAAAAAAAACCTGTGATTTTTATTATATATTACCACCATAATACTTCAGAGGGAGAAAAAAACCTGTTTAGGTTTATTTATTATGTGTTTAGTCATGATCATTTATTATATATTAGGATATAAAATATAATAAAGATGTTTTAAAAGACCTTATTAAAACATTTCCAATGAGTAAGCTAATTCTCTATGCATCAGTTATGCGGTGATGCAAAATGAAATTATTGCAGTACAAATTAATTGTATTTTTATTATAGTAATAAAAATAAACTAATACTAATAGCCCTTATAATAATAAGAATGTGACATCCCTACATTAATTGGAAATGCCAACTAATTTCATGGAATTTTACATTTACTGTTCCATCCTGGTGGAATATCCTACCCAACTCAATACGAACAGCTGAGTCCTTAGCTATCTTCAGGAAATGCTTCTATATATACCTGAAACTCTAACATCAGCACTTTATAGTCTATTTTTTTCTATATACTAGATTTCTTACAAAAAAAAAAAAAAAAGAATAATAATAATAATAAAAAGACCATTTAACACTTGCACTCTTTACATTACTCTACTTTTTATAAAAAAAAAAAATCCTAATTATTTTTGCAGTGCTTGATATTATATTCTTCACATCAATTAAGGCATTCTGCACATTGTTTATTACTCCTTTTGTTAAGAAAGTATTTTGGAAAAAGTAATTTAGGTATGAGGCTCTGGCAGATTGGAATGATTTAAATTTAAATGTACAATCTCTGACTTTATTTTATATGTTTAAAAATGGTTTTCTTGTTAAAACTTGTAATTGCTTTAGATGATGTATCTTTGCTTATATTTATAAATGCTAGGTACATATAAATATAATTGTTAATATTTTATATGTTAATATTGTAGTAGGGTGTGTTTTTTTGAATGCTATGATCATTGTTGTTTGTTTTATTATGTTATTTAATTTTTGTAGATTAGCACCCCATTGAAAACGAGATGATGCATCCCTAGAGGTTTACCCCCCCAAAAAAAACCTGCTAATGAAAAAAACATCTGTAAAATCGAGACAATAACCATAACAATAACTTACCATTTCATTTTCATATACAGTATCCGTCATCTTCACATCAGAAGTTTGACATATGTTGTGATGGGGTCTGGACAGGTTCATCTTTGTTAAAAAAAAAAAAAAGAACAGACAGGTATCTGATGCATGTAAATAACTCACTATACAGTTCACAACTACATTCAGACCTTTCAGTCAACTGACCTGATCAATAAATTACTCTTAGTTTTTCTCACCTGAGACTCCTGTGCGTTTTTTCTCTTTTTCATCCTTAATGTTTCACATTAAAAAGATAATGAATATGGTGCATAATACAGTATAGAAATAATATATAAATAATTGCTTGTAGAAAAAATATCAAAATCAACATTTGTAAAAACAACTAGACATTAGACTATTTTTTTATTTTTTACTGAACATTATAAATCCAATTATGCACCAGCAAACAAATACTATGCACATCTTACCAAATCAGGACCATCATTATAACAACTGCAGCTCCAATAAACACTCCAATGGATATGTACAATATCACAGGACATCCCACACCTGACACGAAATAATAAAATATCAGAAAAAAAGCATTTTTCTTACCAAACTTATTGGGACAAAGATCATGAAACATGAAACTTTTTTTTCTACTAATATTTACTAAAAAATTATAATAGTAATGCTGGATTTTACTTCAACATCTTAATTTGTATAATATACTCACACATGACATTTAAAGTCACAGCATCAGAGTATTTCTCTCCATGTTCAGTAATGGACTTGCACTTGTATTCTCCATTGTGATCAGAGCTGATCTTTGAGATGCTGTAGATTCTTCCAGATCCTAAAAATGTTCCTCCTTTAAACCAGCTGAAGTTCAGAGCAGGAGGGTATGAATCACAGTTGCAGCTCAGATTCACTGAATTACCCTCTACTAGTTCACAACACGGACTCACTGCTACAAATGTGTGCTTTGGAGGATCTATAAGTAAATTGATGTTATTTTTAGGTAATCTTTTGAAATATAAAACATTCTGTACTTCAGCAGAGATTGTATTAGAATTAGAAACCATGTCATCTCACAGTCTGAATCTAAACTTATATGCGATGGAAATAAGGAGAGCAATAGAATAAAAAAAATGCATTTAAACTTGGGACGGTCATGCAAAATGAAAAAAGCCAGGCTGTGCAAGTGTGGCAGATGCATGTACTTGTACTAAATAGACACTCAGAATTATTATTGATAAAAGAAAAAATGCATATATATATGTGGTGTGCCTAAAATTAAAACTCTTTAATAAAAATGAAAAAAAAAAATCAAAATCACAGAATCACAAGAGATGCCTTCAAAATGTATAGAAAATGTGTCTTCAATAATGGTCAATCATAACTCAATTAACTTCTTAATTATCTCATTAACTTAAACTCTGCTTCAGTGTTAGTTTTAACACTGCTTCAGAGTTTATATGTGTCCACACTCAGATTGTTAAATTAACACTGGAGATTTAGCTGTATATATATATATATATATATATATATATATATATATATATATATATATATATATATATATATATATATATATATGTATATGAAGAGTTCAGATGCAAAAGCCTCTAAGTGCCATCTGAAATTTTCATCTAAAATTAGGATTGTTATCAAGTTACCATGCTTAGGTTGAGTCATTTTACTTTAATTGCAACGTAAAGGTCCTTTTCCAGGCTATTAAAGTGAAATTTCAGATGGCACTTTTCATATATATATATATATATATATATATATATATACAGGTCCTTCTCAAAAAATTAGCATATTGTGATAAAGTTCATTATTTTCCATAATGTAATGATAAAAATTAAACTTTAATATATTTTAGATTCATTGCACACCAACTGAAATATTTCAGGTCTTTTATTGTTTTAATACTGATGATTTTGGCATACAGCTCATGAAAACCCAAAATTCCTATCTCAAAAAATTAAGCACTGCTGAGGTGTTATGGAGGCCCAGGATGCTTCGATAGCGGCCTTAAGCTCATCCAGAGTGTTGGCTCTTGCGTCTCTCAACTTTCTCTTCACAATATCCCACAGATTCTCTATGGGGTTCAGGTCAGGAGAGTTGGCAGGCCAATTGAGCACAGTAATACCATGGTCAGTAAACCATTTACCAGTGGTTTTGGCACTGTGAGCAGGTGCCAGGTCGTGCTGAAAAACGAAATCTTCATCTACATAAAGCTTTTCAGCAGATAGAAGCATGAAGTGCTTCAAAATCTCCTGATAACTAGCTGCATTGACCCGGCCCTTGATAAAACACAGTGGACCAACACCAGCAGCTGACATGGCACCCCAGACCATCACTGACTGTGGGTACTTGACACTGGACTTCAGGCATTTTGGCATTTCCTTCTCCCCAGTCTTCCTCCAGACTCTGGCACCTTGATTTCCGAATGACATGCAACATTTGCTTTCATCCGAAAAAAGTACTTTAGACCACTGAGCAACAGTCCAGAGCTGCTTCTCTGTAGCCCAGGTCAGGCGCTTCTGCTGCTGTTTCTGGTTCAAAAGTGGCTTGACCTGGGGAATGCGGCACCTGTAGCCCATTTCCTGCACACGCTGTGCATGGTGGCTCTGGATGTTTCTACTCCAGACTCAGTCCACTGCTTCCGCAGGTCCCCCAAGGTCTGGAATCGGTCCATCTCCACAATCTTCCTCAGGGTCCGGTCACCTCTTCTCATTGTGCAGCGTTTTTTGCCACACTTTTTCCTTCCCACAGACTTCCCACTGAGGTGCCTTGATACAGCACTCTGGGAACAGCCTATTCGGTCAGAAATTTCTTTCTGTGTCTTACCCTCTCGCTTGAGGGTGTCAATGATGGCCTTCTGGACAGCAGTTAGGTCAGCAGTCTTACCCATGATTGCGGTTTTGAGTAATGAACCAGGCTGGGAGTTTTTAAAAGCCTCAGGAATCTTTTGCAGGTGTTTAGAGTTAATTAGTTGATTCAGATGATTAGGTTAATAGCTCGTTTAGAGAACCTTTTCATGATATGCAAATTTTTTGAAATAGGAATTTTGGGTTTTCATGAGCTGTATGCCAAAATCATCAGTATTAAAACAATAAAAGACCTGAAATATTTCAGTTGGTGTGCAATGAATCTAAAATATATGAAAGTTTAATTTTTATCATTACATTATGGAAAATAATGAACTTTATCACAATATGCTAATTTTTTTAGAAGGACCTGTATATATATATGTATGGTCGATTTGTGCTGCACTGTCAGATTTTTCTATCTCCTATTGGGTAATACAATTTGACAATGAAAAAATCTATTTTTAAAATGTTAGTTTATTAATGTCTACACCTGCCTTAACCCTATACATACCCTTACAGTAATGCAGATACATTAAATATTGTTGTTCAGCTTGAGAAAAAGGACACCGTATTGATGTGTGCATGTGCACAGCACAGTAAACTCTGCTAGGACAATCTGATGGATAGGATAAAATGTCAGGACACCGGAGTTTAGTGGCTTAAAATGATCTGATCACAAGCAGAGAAGTAAAACTGGGTTAAATAATTTGAATAGAATTGGGCTTCAGTAATTTTGCATTAATTGCTTTAAATTATTTTAAGGATTGTAAAATTAATTGCATGTGGTAACATGTTAATGTTGACAGCCCTAATAATAAACAAAATATGACATATTAAATATGACTGAATTCATACTCACACATAACACTGAGATAAGCAGAGAGTGGTGATGTGAGATTGTGTTCCTGTAGAGCACAGCTGTATCTGCCTGCATCCTCTCTTCTGACTGACTGCAGCAGGAGTTGATTGTTTCTGTCTCTTCTCTCAGTTAATGGCTGTGAGTTTCTGTACCAGATGAATGTTGCTCTGTCAGTCAGATCGCAGCTGCTTTTACATGTCAGACTGACATTATGACCCTCTGTCACTCTCTGAGGAGACTCCACCTGAAGATCTGCACAAAACACACACATTAGGTCTAGTGCTGCTGTCATACACTGATTATTATTCAACATAATGCACAGAAGAATAACCTCATGAAAGTCACCTGTGACAGTAAGATTCACTCCTGGATAACCGGTCCATTTATTTCTATCGGTTATGAATCTGAAATAGTACATGTGTGAATCCTTCTCTGTCACATGACTCAGTCTAAAGGTGCAGTTCTGCTGTTTATCTCCCAGATACTGAAGCCTCTGACTGTATTCAGGGTCCTTAGACAGATCTGGAGTTTTTTCACTACGCATTTTTGGTCCTGTGGTCCAGAACATTTCCTGGATCTGATGTCCAGTAGGGTATGTATAAGTGCAGTAGATTGTCACTGTTGACCCCTTTAGTGCACAGATGTCTGAATGACTGTAACTCACACCCCAATAAGCACTAGAAACCCCTGAAACACAGAATTCATACTGAACAAATAAACATAAGCTTATTGGATGCTGGAAAAAAAAGCTGTATGAAAAATCTATTGAGAGTCTCTGAAGTGTTCAAACGACTCACTGTGAATCATGAGCAGGAAGATCAGCAGAGGAAGAGAAGCCATTCTGAATGATATCACTATGGCAACACCTACAACGAATGTACAGTAGCTAATTTTTATTGTTTTGAAATGTGTTTTCTCTCTTACTGTATATTTTAAGGACAATACCTAGTAAAAATTAATAATTATAAATAAATAAATAAATAAATAAACTTTCTTGTTTTCCTGTAATTCTCTCACTCCCATGCAGAGCTTGTTCTAGATATTTGGAGGCCCTTATCAGCAAATTTCACATTGCAGGCCCCCTGCACACGTTTTTTTTTTTTTTTTTTTTTTTTTTGTGAAAACGGTGAAAGTGCTAAGTATAAATAGTAATTAATTTCTAAATAAAATGTTATGCTTATCGTTCAATATATTTAACAACAGTATTTATGATTGAAAAACTAAAATGAAGTATTAGCCTATGTTGGATCTGTAATGTACACACAAGTAGAGTTGAGAAGATGACAGTCATATACAGACAGTCATAGACGGAGCGTGTGTAAGACTGAACCTTCCTCTGACCACGGGTCAGAAATTAACGGGGGCTTGGGGTCACCAAATGCCAACAAATTCTCCTAAAACAAAATTTTATTTCTTATTAAATAAAACCTATTATTGCTGTTGCAAATAAAGTGAAAATGAAAATGAAATGGACAGTGTCGGTTGCAGCATTAAATTTAGATCTGTGCATGTTGCATCAAATTTCCTTTTGCGTGTTCCAACAGCAATGGGTATTATAACCAATCACAAACGGTTCTGTGAAGCTTATGAATACAAGGCCTATCAGAAGTATTCAGATGAGTCATCACTGAAATGTCAGAGTTTTGTTCAATGACTGAATTCTACACTCACAAATTCATCGTAAACAACAGAGTGCAGATGTACACATTAATTCATCATACAGTGTAGACAGCTTTATTGATGCTTAAACTCATGTTAGACTGAAGTCTGTCATGTTCTGTGACTGAAGTGATAGTGTTCTGTAGTAATGTAAATGTTCTTTGTTCGCTTTCTGTATATATTTGACTTGTTGTTTGAAATACTGTGGAAACTAAAGCCTTTTAAATAGTAACTTACAATGTCAATGCCCTCTCCCCCTCCCGTCATCCTACCAGTCAGCTCTTGGAAAGCTATTTTGCCCCTGGTTCACATAGAGGTTTTTAAGGGCCAGTGCAAATAAATCTGGATTTAAATTCAAAGAGACAACATGGTCTATGCATGACCTGATGTTTTATTCGTATTCAAAATTACATGACCAATATGAAGTGCTAAAGTTCATAAAAGTGCAAAGCTGCTTTGTTTACAGCAGAAACCAAGGAAACTCTAAGTGCTACCTGCTGGCAGAGAGTGAATCTGCATCTCATTCAGCTCATCTACTGTTTCATGCAGATATTTTTATGTATAGTTTCACAAAACCAACAATTCTGTTTTTGCTTAAAAACTTTCGATATTATACAGTCTCATATACTAACTCATTTAGATTAAAAACTGCATGTATGCAGAATCCTTGTTTGGATCATAATTAAAATGCAGTGGTTGCCTCTTATTTTAAATGGAAATCATTCATCATTATTATAGTTATAATTCAGTTTCACAAAAAAATGTGCAGCGTTTTGTCCAAGCAATAATAAAAGGACATTTAATTTATAATATATTAAATGTCTTTTTGTTAAAAATAAATAAATCTTGAATCGAATCGAATTGTGAGTTGAGTGAATCGTTACATCCCTACGTGCAGGAAAACCCTAATATGGACAAAGGCAACCAGATATCTGTAGCTAAACTGAATAAAAAACAGAAGGTAGGGTGTCAAGATGGCGGCTATGTAGTAGCAAGTTTTTTCTCATACAAAGTTTCACTTTCACACATATATATATATATATATATATATATATATATATATATATATATGTGTGTGTGTGTGTGTGTGTGTGTGTACCATGTTTTAAGTAAAACGTTTACATTTTATTATGTTATACTTTAAACGTGTTATTGGATAATGCTCATTTTATTGTCTTTGATGACAAATGTCTGTTAAAGCAATGAACGTACTGTAAATGTGAAATACTTGTAGTTGTGTCTTCTTTGGATAGCTGTGTTTTAAAACTTTATTTAACAACAATGCAAAGTTACAAAAAGTAGCTCACTACATTACATAAATTTAAGGCATTTTTACAACAAAATTAAATATATCTCTTTTCATTTGTTTACTGTGAAATCAGATTTTTGTGTGTGTGTGTGTGTGTGTGTGTGTGTGTGTGTGTGTGTGTATGTATATATAATAAAATAAAAACATTCTGGATTTGTAGAATGTGGTGATCTGAAGGCAGCTCAGTATGACCAGTCAACAGTTTCTCTGTAAAAGTGTTTGTTGATGCCCATATATATATATATATATATAAACACCACTGACCATCAAAAGCTCCTTTAAAACACACTTCTTCAGTGAGTGTCCATTATAAAATACTTCCCAGACATGCAACCATACAGAAATGTGTTCGTGCAAAAAGCTATCAGAGGCTGAATATTATATGCACCCTAAAAATAATGGACTCGCGTATGTCTACTATGACATTTATCTGTAAGACTGTTACCGTCTTTACCTCAATTAAAATCTTCATTCATCAAAGCTGTTAGATACTGGTTTGCTTTATTTACACTGTTAATTATTTCACTGTAAATTTACAATAAATTGCAGGTTAATAATTGCATGACTTTCACAGCAAGTTACAGTATCATTTTTACAGTAAATAATTGTGAAATGACAGCTGTTTACTGTGACTTCACAATAACTATGCCGTCATATTACTGTGATTTAGCAGTAAGCTGCTGTATAATTACAGTATTTTACTGTGCAATTACAGTTAGTCTATCATATTACTGTAATTTAACAGTAAGCTGCTGTAGAATTACTGTATTTAACCATGTCTATACTGTGATTTAGCATAAATGATTGACCAAACAAAACTGATAAAAACAATGGTTTCACTTTTATTTTTTTAGAAGAAAAATACATTTTAATAACAGGAATAAACACTGTGTAACATGAATGTCTGTCAATATGTGTGTGAATGTGTTTACTGTGTTTACCATTATGTGATAATGGTACTTGAAAAATACAATTTAATAACAGGAATAAACACTGGGTAACAGGAATGAACACTGGGTAACAGGAATGTGTGTCTATGTGTGTGCACTGTGCATGTGTTTACTATGTGATAATGGTACTTCACAACGTAGGAGCTGAAAAGAGAAAGAAGGAGAGAGAGAAGAGAGAGTGAGAAGAGAGAGTGAGAGAGGGAAGAAAAGACAAAAAGGTGGGAAAAGAGAGGGTTGCAGGTGTCTCACTCCTTCCCTTGCAGCAGGCACCTGCATAGTATGGGTTCTGTCCACTATCTACAAAAGATAAGAAAGACCAAAAGTTTAAGTTACTTTGTGGTGCCTGCAAGTACCTGCAAGTATGGTACTCGCATTGTAAAACTAATCCTAAAATGTGTACAATTTAAGAAATCAAAATTGTAAAACTCATGATAAATCAGATAAATAATGTGAATAGTACTATATCAATTAATAATAAATCAACAAACCAGAGGACTCTGAAAGTAACATGATTGAGGTTAAGCAAAAATTACATGACATGTGTACATAGTAATGCAACTCAGTAAGCCAGTAATGTGATGTAAATTTACACTTAAAACTATTGTAAAGAAGGTCTGTAAATTTGACGTTTTAATTCTAACATATCAATAACCTATAACATTGAAAAGGCATGTTTAATTCAAATAAACGTAAGAACAATGAATTGTACACATTTTGCAGCCTGTCTAAACTCGTAGAACAGATTAAAGGGATAGTTTACCCAAAAACCCACCCTCATTCCAAACACGTTAGCCCTTCGTTCATCTTTGGAACACAAATTAAGACATTTTCTGACTCCTCCATGGACAGCAATTTTATTACCACTTTCAAGGCCCGGAAAGGTAGTGAAGATTGTTAAAATAGTCCATGTGACTACAGTGGTTCAACCTTCAAGTGGGATTAAAAAGGTTTCAGTTCCCAGTCATCACCTTCAGTGGGTCACTGCTGTTGCAGTACTGAGCAAAACTAAAGTTAGCTCAGTTTTAACAAGGTGACATTACTTGGATTCAATTAAACAGCAACCATTTAAATAACTTAACAGCAACTGAAAAACATTTACATCACAAACACACAGTCAAAAATAGTCCTGCAACAAAGTAAGTTAGATGTGTGTGATTTACCCAGGCAATGCATTTGCACACAACAATTTACATCATTTACACGTACTGTTTGCAGAGGATGGAGGAAGAGCCTGTTGCCAGTCCATCTCCATGTGGCTGTTTCTGCTTGCACTCTTCCTCCTAGAATTATTACCCGTTCACAGACAAAATGGCTCCTAATATGGAAGCTAATAACGAAGCTCCACTAATTCAGTGATAAACACATTTATTTTCCTATATCTTTTTTATAATAAAATGCACTTTATTTTTTCTGTTGACGAGACAGACAATGGCTGCTCCGTTTCACACACACGGCAGAAAAATATGGACGACGCCCAGCTAGCTAACATTACTAATTTGAGATTAATTTATTCCACCTTTGCACAAATCCACAACACTATAATGTATCTAGTTCATCATAACTGTCATAATACACACATTAAGGCCACAGCTTACCTTATAACTTTATTTCCCGGTGGTAGAAAAATGCTGTGGGAAAAGAGAGAGCGCTGTTAGAGTAACGAACATTAACTAAGAAAAGCATTAAGCAAAGCTAAAGTTCAATTTTGACGGTGTAGTTAACGTGAAGCCTCACAGTTAATAACTTAATACGGTACTACTAGCTATACACGTATTAACACAACCAACATCTGATCATTCAAATTTGCGCGCTCAAACCTAGACGCGAGTCTGCTCCAGCTAAGTTACAAAAACATGAAACAGAACTTAACTAACGCTAATTTGGTTCATACTTTTAAATAACATGAAATTTCATATTAAAAACAGTCATCAAATTGACAAGGTTTAAAATTAAACACTTACCGCACTGAATCCGTCGAGTAAGACCATGGAGGAGATCAGGCCAGGGAGCTCCGGGGGAGCTCAGATGACGCAGTTGCAGCGCGAAAATGACGGAATTCACAGTAGTTTCTTGTAAAAGCCCCGCGCCTGCATTATTTTCACAGTAAAACTCAAAATACGGTATTATATTGTGAAATATCCCAGTTAAAGCCTGTGAAGTGGTAATAATGTAATTACATGTGAAATATTACAGTTATAAATTGTGAAATCCTGGAAATATTTTACAGTGTAGGCCATACAGACTTGTCCTGACTTCAGCTTAAAGGGGTGCTATTATGCTCTTTTACAAGGTCTTGATTTCGTTTTGGGGATGTACTAGAACAGGATCTCATATCAAATTCTGAAATACGAATTGAGCTGTGATTGGCTAGCTGGTTCAGTGTGTGTCGTGTGTTGTGAAATCAAATCAATTTGAGTGAGAATTAAACCCGGATGATTTTAACCACTCTAAGCTAGTCTGCCTTGGGAAAGCTAGCACATCTCAGACATAGTGATAACACTCGTTGCCTTCTCTAGTGCAGCCAGGTCTCGTCCCATTCGCCGATCTTTGTGATATTATAAATTACAGAAATTATGCATTGTAGTCCAAATGATTTCTGTTAAATAAAATATATCCGTTTAAATTGGACTTTGAGCTTTGTAACTTTGCAGATCTTTTTTATGCTCAGCAACAGTACAGACTAACTAAAATTGAAAAAGTGAAAAAGCACAATAGGACCCCTATAAAGGTAAGTAATATGTTCCCACAGATAGTTGCACTTGCACAAGTTAAAAGTTTATGTTTGATAAAGAAAGACATTAGTGCTAGCCCTCCTGGAACACATAGAGACTGCATTGCAGTCCCTGCAGTAAAAAAAAAAAAAAGATGGAAGTCTATGAGAAAACATGGGACGATTCTCGACCAGAGTTAAATAAATTGGACTTTATATCCAGAGGCAGAACAGACAGTCTAGAGCAGTGATAGCTAAACTAAAACTGTGGTGGTGTGTTGCCTTAATAAAAAAAATAAAAAAATTGTACATGGTCAGAAGAGTAACCATTATTTGATGTTTATCTGGTACATCTTTTAAATGCATTTAAGGAACATTTTATGTGAGTATTTTAGATACTCACATTAAAGTAATACTCACATCATATAAAACATATAACATCAGTTAAGCGAAAGGCTAATTAAATTAGTAATTAGAGGTCAACCAAGGTTAAAATTTTGCCGATTAATCGGCACCGATAGATAGTTGATGGAACTATCGGTAAAAGTAAATGCCGATAGTTTCCCGGGTTGCATCTTTTGCTGGAGCGGTTGAGAAGGGTCCGCTACCAATAGACAGTATGCGGAGCGGCCTCTAGAGGCGGAAATCATTGACACCAAGTGTTGTTTGTTTTGACATGTGACAATTTAGAAGCATATTTAAATTCAGCCGACATGCTTATTCCTTTAAGCATGACTGTTGAAATGAAATAGTATCACTTTACAATAAGGCTCCATTTGTAACATTAAGATTTATGAAAGCTGTATATGTAGTTTTCCTTGTTAGAGTGTATATATTATATTATATTATATTATATTATATTATATTATATTATATTATATTATATTATATTATATTATATTATATTATATTATATTATACTGTTCTGCTTGAGAATTTTTTTAATCTTTTCAAATCTTTTATTTTTAATATGCTTAATTTTTAAGTAACAAAGCATTGCACTTTTTTGAGGATGAGGGTGGAGGGTGTGATTTGAAACACAGCCTCTGAGTGTCGATTTTGATCACTGATAATTCACATTATATGGTAGTAAACTCCTTTCTCAAAAATGACAAACATTACCTAGCATGCACTTTTAATGGAAAACAGTATGTTATGGTCAAAATTTGGCATTTTTACAGCGATTTTTAGTAGTACATTTATAACAAAAACACCAATATTCAATTTAAATTAAATGTTTATTTTGATTTCTTGGTGACTTTAACACTTGACAATCACCCATAGCATTGTGAAAGATTGTGCAGTACTCACATTTTCACACTGAATTTTAGAGGAAGCAGATTATTTTTTTTAGAATGTATTAGGCATTTACATAACTTATCTCTTTTTTTAACATGTTTGATTTAAGTGAGTATAACACATTGTTGGAGAAACACAAACACAAGCACACACGTCTTACACCAATTTACACTAGTTTCTATAAAATCAATTCAAAATGCTCTGAACTGACAATCTTCTCATGTATACAACTGTAAGTGATATACTCACGTAAAATCTTTTCTTCTGCTCTGTTCGTTCAAATGACGCCTCACTCAGGAACTCTATTTACCACATGCAGATGGGTGGATTTAGGATAAAGTGATTCAGATGGAGAAAATCCTAGAAAACAGGATTGGGCTGCACTTGAGGCGGTGCTACATGTGTCCTTAAAAACTCTCATTGGCTCAGTCGTCCTTCATATTCATGATAGGAAATATTTTTGTAGTTGTATTGTTCAAGTCTGTGTCAACAGGAAACCTTACACAAAGCCTTCATTATAATGCATGTAGAAAATAATGATAAACAAAATGTAAACAGAATTGTAACTGAGGACTTCAAGTAGTGGAAGGAGTCATGAATTAAGTGATTGTTAAAATGTTTAATACTTCACGTAACCATAGTATATCTAAAAATGAATCAGTATTCATATCATAAATAACATATAGTTCGGTGCAGGATAAGAATTAAATTTAACAGCAAATGAACTGACAGTGAAGACACACACACACACACAAACACACAGGCGCATGCACTTAATGCAATAACACACACGCCCCTGATATCTTTTCCTGTAATTCAAGGTTTTTCCTGTACAGCACATGCAGTTTACTTTCAGTTTCACTTTAGCAGAAAACAAATCAGCATTTATTATGCAACCAGAGTTCAGACAGGAAACACTTTGGCAAGTTTACTTGAGTTTACTGAACACAATTTATCTTGGCGGTATGGTTCCTTATGGGGGTTCTTGCTCCCAGAATAACTGAACATACAAGAGCTGTAACATTAACCTACCGGAACAATGAATTTAGAAAAACATAACAATGTGGCAGTGGGACGTCTATCCTGTAGCCTGGTTATGAAGATGGGTGTCTCTCAGCAGTGAGGTCCATACCAGCTAAGATTTTTGGAAGCCTTAGTGATCTGAAACAAACAAGACTACAACCAGAAGGTGCACAGTAATGTGCTCATGCTTATAATTGGGAGGGAGGGAGGGTTGCAAGCCGTTAAGCATACTTCCCGAGCAGTAGTGCCACGTATATATATATGTCCCATCTCTAATAGAAGAGTGGTGGTGATTGGAGTGATTTGACAGCTGACCGCATCAGCTGTTCACAGCCCTGCCTCCGTGGCCTGACTGAACTAACGCTGCACTCGATTTCAGACAGGGACCACTTTGGCAAGTTTACTTGAGTTTATTGAACACAATTTATCTTTGGCGGTATGGTTCCTTATGGGGGTTCTTGCTCCAAGAATAACTGGACATACAAGAGCTTTAACATTAACCCCCAAAACATAATGAGAGGTATTACGGCCTGAAGAAGAACCCCCCAAAAGCAACCTTGTTCCAATCCTGCAAAGAGAAAAGACAGTGTTATTGATATATCCTTAATGTAGCCTACTGGCTAGCGAAGGGTTATTCTCCCTTCTATTGAGGCAGAGAATAGCAGGCCTCTCTATAATTAAGGTAGCTGGTAATAGCAGTGAAGGGTATTTTCTCCAGTGGGGGAACCGCAAACAAGCAGCATGTCCCTGAGCTTGATATGAGTGGTGGGAGAGTAGCGTTTCATTGTTTCCTTCCTGCAAAAGAGAAAGACAATGTTATAGAGATGTCCTTAATGCAGCTTACGCTGTTAAAAAATCATTGTAAAAATGGACATATTTCGACAGTAACATACTGTTTTTCATTAAAACAGTGCATTCTGGGTAATATTCATCATTTTCGAGAAGGTAGCCTGCTGCTATATATCGTAAATTAACAACGTTCAAAGTCGACACTCAGCGGCTGTGTTTCAAATCACACCGTACACCCTCATTCACTATTCCCTACATGAGTTTACTAATATAGTCCACCTGACAGAGAGAATGAACACTAATGAGTGAATTCAGACACTGATCAACAGCTGCTGTTAACGAGTAGAATCACTCAAGAAAAGAGAAACAAGACACACAAGAACTACAACTGACTTCAGCCACAGCCTTAGATGAAATCAACTGAAGATTTAAACAATCAACAAACAGCTTTACCAGCTTCACACATTACTAACCAGACTGACTTTATTTCTGTCAGATCAGAGAGCAAAAGATCTTATTGAGAATTACAGAGATTTAGATGATGATGTTTTACTGTTTCGTTTGACGTTACCATTGTGGAGATCAGTGTTTGCTTTAGTTGGGCTCCTGACCCTTGACTTTTGTACTTTAAATTTTGTTTCATTGCTATATTTGTGTCTTTGTGATACATCTGTTAGAGCAATATTAATTTTGATGGTGAAGTGATTATGACTGTTTTTGTCAGGCATGATCTACTAGACTGACTTAAAGTGTTGCTATAGTAGTCAAATAATAATTTGGTCTTGAAATATGAGTGAATAACTTTTTTTTTTTTTCAATTTTATAAGATTGAATAGTAATGTAAAAACCAGAACATATGTTTTTAATGACAGTTTGAGTTTTAGATATTTTGGCCAGCGGTGTCCGCAACACTCAAAGAGAGACATCAACAATCAGCATATGAATCTCAACAATGGTGACAATCAAAAGGTTCATGATGCAATGCATGCTGGGTTCCAGCACAGGATAAAACTCATCAATGACTCCCAGCCTGCATTTTGGCATGAATAAATTATGCCCCTGAATTGTTCACTTATTTTCTTGAATTCTTATGTGCTTATAATTTTGCTTTTGTCTTAAGTTTTAGTAGCATGTTTTGTGATGTTCAGAACTTATCTGATTATTTATTTTGTGGATTGTCACCGCTTTTTACATCGCTGCACAAGTTAGCATTTCAGATGTACATTTTCAAATTTTTCTATAAAAACACCCCAGATCTCAAGAAAATCTCATACCAAGCTTTACTATCGTAATCGCGGGTTTATTATTCGGATACTTCGTGTGTACAGTGGTGTTTCAGTGTTGTTATGACCAGATAACTACCAGGAAGTGAACACGAACCATGTGACACGATGTGGCGGTGTCCGGTTATGACACTCTAAAGATTGACAAGGCAAAGGACCAATCAGAGTCTGTCTTATACACAGCACGAGCACTGAGAGGCAAACACACAGAGACAGCGCTGGAAGAGGCTGTTTATCATCAGATCGCGTAAATCAGTGGACAATGTACAGTCGTGGCCAAAAGTTTTGAGAATTACATAAATATTGGAAATTGTAAAAGTTGCTGCTTAAGTTTTTATAATAGCAAATTGCATATTCTCCAGAATGTTATGAAGAGTGATCAGATGAATTGCATAGTCCTTATTTGCCATGAAAATGAACTTAAACCCAAAAAAACCTTTCCACTGCATTTCATTGCTGTCATTAAAGGACCTGCTGAGATCATTTCAGTAATCGTCTTGTTAACTCAGGTGAGAATGTTGACGAGCACATGGCTGGAGATCATTATGTCAGGCTGATTGGGTTAGAATGCCAGACTTGACATGTTAAAAGGAGGGTGATGCTTGAAATCATTGTTCTTCCATTGTTAACCATGGTGACCTGCAAAGAAACGCGTGCAGCCATCATTGCGTTGCATAAAAATGGCTTCACAGGGAAGGATATTGTGGCTACTAAGATTGCACCTAAATCAACAATTTATAGGATCATCAAGAACTTCAAGGAAAGAGGTTCAATTCTTGTAAAGAAGGCTTCAGGGCGTCCAAGAAAGTCCAGCAAGCGCCAGGATCATCTCCTAAAGAGGATTCAGCTGCGGGATCGGATTGCCACCAGTGCAGAGCTTGCTCAGGAATGGCAGCAGGCAGGTGTGACCGCATCTGCACGCACAGTGAGGCGAAGACTTTTGGAAAATGGCCTGGTGTCAAGAAGGGCAGCAAAGAAGCCACTTCTCTCCAAAAAAAACCACCAGGGACAGATTGATCTTCTGCAAAAAGTATAGTGAATGGACTGCTGAGGACTGGGGCAAAGTCATATTCTCCGATGAAGCCCCTTTCCGATTGTTTGGGGCATCTGGAAAAAGGCTTGTCCGGAGAAGAAAAGGTGAGCGCTACCATCAGTCCTGTGTCATGCCAACAGTAAAGCATCCTGACACCATTCATGTGTGGGGTTGCTTCTCATCCAAGGGAGAGGGCTCACTCACAATTCTGCCCAAAAACACAGCCGTGAATAAAGAATGGTACCAAAACACCCTCCAACAGCAACTTCTTCCAACAATCCAACAACAGTTTGGTGTAGAACAATGCATTTTCCAGCACAATGGAGCACCATGCCATAAGGCAAAAGTGATAACTAAGTGGCTCGGGGACCAGAATGTTGAAATTTTGGGTCCATGGCCTGGAAACTCCCCAGATCTTAATCCCATTGAGAACTTGTGGTCAATCCTCAAGAGGCGGGTGGACAAACAAAAACCCACTAATTCTGACAAACTCCAAGAAGTGATTATGAAAGAATGGGTTGCTATCAGTCAGGATTTGGCCCAGAAGTTGATTGAGAGCATGCCCAGTCGAATTGCAGAGGTCCTGAAAAAGAACGGCCAACACTGCAAATACTGACTCTTTGCATAAATGTCATGTAATTGTCAATAAAAGCCTTTGAAACGTATGAAGTGCTTGTAATTATATTTCAGTACATCACAGAAACAACTGAAACAAAGACCTAAAAGCAGTTTAGCAGCAAACTTTTTGAAAACTAATATTTATGTAATTCTCAAAACTTTTGGCCACGACTGTATAGAAATTACGATTCAGTCTGAAGAGATATGAAGTAAACATCAGTAAATATATCCATATATCCCTGCAGATAGGCATCTTTGGTCTATAAATCCTTATTGACGCTGTTCAGTGAGTCTATGTGAACACAAGTACCGCTGCAGACGTGACTGAATATGTGTTATTAATGTCTGTGTTTGATCATCTACTGGCATAGAAGAAAAATTTATGTGTACAAAATGTTTAGAAAGTCATTTTTATATTAACTGATTATCACAGAACCACTGGCTCTTAGTGTCATTTTTCCTAGAATCACTTCTACGAATTACACAACAACTATTTCATCAGAGATTAGACTCCGTACGGATCAATGATTGTGAATAATAATGAATAATTATCATCACCTATATAAAGTATAACAACCCACACCTAGGTACAGGTTAACACCTGACGGCATTTCTTCTGGGCTTTTGAATTACAACAAATAAGTTTTAGAAACACACGGTTATAACAGCCAGAGAAAACACAAAGACTGAAATCAAGGTTCAAGAGCCCAACTAAAGCAAACACTGATCTCTAACATGGTTACTTCAAATGAAACTATAAATCAACATCTAAACCTTAGTTCATTCTCAATAAGATCTTCTGTAGACGTCTGACAGAAATAAAGTCAGTCTGGTTATTAATAAGTGGAGCTGGAGGTGCTGTTTGTGGGGTTGTTTAATCAGATCTTGAGAGATTTTCCCCCGGTTTCACAGACAAGGCTTAAGCCTAGTCCTAGACTAAAATGCAAGTCTGAGTTGTTTCAAATGAAAAAAACTTGTACTGATTGATCTTAAAATATATCAGTGCCTTTATTTTGTCTCAAGATGCACACCAGTAATGTTTTTTTCTAAGGCATGTTTATAAAAATTACTTAAATGTCCTAATTGAACTATGGCCTAATCCTGGTTTAGGCTAAGCCCTGTCTATGAAACCAGGCCTTTATGTATTTTATTTAAGTTGATTTCATCTAAGGCTGTGTCTGAAGTCAGTTGTAGTAGTTCTTGTGTTTCTCTTTTCTTCAGTAATTCTGTTTGTTAACAGCAGCTGTTCATCACTAATTCACAATTATCACTCAGTTAATCACTTAAATACTCAATTGCAATGTATATCTTCTTTCAGTGGACTCAACTGAATTAAGTTCAGAGTACTCATAACTGTTAGTTTTTTCAACTTAAATGGTTTAAGGCAATCGGTTTCCTCAAACGGTTTGAGTTAACATAACTTGTCAGGTTTTAGTGAGGCTGTGTCTGAAGTCAGCTGTAGTTCCTTTCTTTCTTTTCTTCAGTAATTCTGTTTGTTAACAGCAGGTGTTCATCACTAAAGCTCAATTATCACTCAATTAATCACTTAATTACTTAATTGCAATCCACATCTTTCAATGAACTCAACTGAATTAAGTTCAGAGTACTCATAACTGTTAGTTTTTTAAACGTAAATGGTTTAAGGCAATCGGTTTCCTCAAACGGTTTGAGTTAACATAACTTGTCAGGTTTTAAAGGATATCTGTTTACTCAAACCGTTTGAGTTAAGTTTACTTGTCGGGTTTTACAGTCAAGGCAATCGGTTTACTCAAACGGTTTGAGTTAAGTTAACTTGTCGGGATTTACAGTGCAGCAGGTCCATTTCTTCTGAGGGGGAGTTCATCCCTCGCTTGATGGATAGCAGCGTACCCCTCAGGTATTGCGGCAAGGGGTGATCTCCCAGCAGGAGAAAACAGCAGCCCCTTTTCCTTTATATATATATATTTTTCTTCTCCTTCTCATTCAACTTTGCCTTCTCCATCTCCATTAACAAAACAGTAGCCCCCTTTTTTCATCTCCTTCTCGTTCAACTTTGCCTTCTCCATCTCCATTAACAAAACAGCAGCCCTTTTTTTAACAGCAGTTCATTCTTCGTTCTTCTCATTCTCCATCTCCTTCTCCATTCCTTTTCATTCACCTCCTCGTTCATCTCATCCTCCATCTCCTCCATTTCATTCTTCTCATCCTCCTCCTCATTCTTCTCATCCTCCATCTCCTTCTCCATTTCCTTCTTCTCATCCTCCTCCTCGTTCTTCTCATCCTTCTCATCCTCAACCTTCTTATCCTCCTCCTCATTCATCTCATCCTCCTCCTCATTCTCCTCTTTCCCTTGCGGTCAGTGTCGTATTTGATCATTATTAAATGTACGTAGTACGAAATATCCACTGGTTATAACCAACGCTTCTATATTCAGCTGTAGATCAGCTATAGACCATTACTCTGCTTCAGAAGCCTGTCCAAAATCGGTTCATGAGGAGAAACAGACATGTCTATTTCACATACTTATCACTATGAAGTAAATGAAATGCAGAATTGTCAAATACGCAGGCGTTTCAAAACATTTCGTGAGCACAGATACTCTACACTGCTTAATACGGTACCATGTATTTCAAGAATAAAGTTAACATGATCATATGCTTTTTTAATGTTAATACAGAGGGGTATATACGCTTTGATTGGTGTAGGATGATGAAATAACTCAATACAACAGCTGACTGCATTAAAAGCTTTTACCGTTCTAAACGTAGATTTTGTGGCCATTATTGGAACTGAAATTTTGAATAAACCCTGAAACACACATGATCGTAGTCATGTGGTTAGTTTGGCCAATCGTGAACAGCTGTGTTGTCATCAACGCTCCAGCTGTCACTCTGAAGAAACTGCAGGTTGAATCAGCCGGCTGCTCTCGAACACTCTTGCGATACTTGATGCCACACGTGATGGTCATGTGCGTCAGCGCAGTCGTAGTCAGACAATATTCTACCCGGTATGCACTGCTTCAGTCAGAGGTTGGTTTGCACCAGGGGGGCAGGGTTTCATATTTTTTTGAAGCACTCCTGGGCGCCGCCATTCGCTACCGGACCCCCACCTGCTGTTAGCATTCCTTTGACTCCCATTCATTTTGGCGTCACTTTGACAGCAAATAACTTTACATCTGAGGCGTTTAAAGACTCCATTTGTCCATTAATTATTTCTAAAGAAACACCAAAATCTATAAAAGGCTCCATTTATAATTGATAAATATAATCAAATATAATAAATACCTCCATTACCTATCTTACGTTATGGTCCCGTAGAAGCAGTTTTTGTAAAAAAAATTGGCCAACGATTGCGTCATAACCAGCGACTCTCTGCTGCACAGTAGATAGATTACCATATGGACAGGAGGAGAAGCTCGCAGGCAATCTTTTACTGTCTATGAGGCTATCGGGGGACGTGGAGGCATAAAGTCAAGGGAAATAATTAACCACTTCAGCTGTTATTTTGATTTTTTGAGAATTACACTGTAAAACCCAACAAGTTAACTTAACTCAAACCGTTTGAGTAAACAGATTGCCTTGATTTAAACCCTGTAAGTTTTGAAACTTTGCATTCAAGTAATTAAGTGATTAACTAAGTGCTGATTGAGAATTAGTGATGAACAGCTGCTGTTAACAAACTGAATCACTGAAGAAAAGAGAAACACAAGAACTACTACAACTGACTTCAGACACAGCCTTAGATGAAATCAACTGAAATAAAATACATGAAATCTCTCAAGATCTGATTAAACAACCCCACAAACAGCATCACCAGCTTCACTTATTAATAACCGGACTGACTTTATTTCTGTCAGACGTCTACAGAAGATCTTATTGAGAATGAACTAAGTTATAGATGTTGATTTATTGTTTCATTTGAAGTAACCATGTTAGAGATCAGTGTTTGCTTTAGTTGGGCTCTTAACCCTTTACTTCTGTCTTTGTGTTTTCTCACAGCGATTAAAAGACTTACATATTGGTCACGCGACATTTACGTCATCAAGCTCAGTTTGAGTCTGCGCAGTATGCCCGACACCCAGGAAGTGCATGCTTCTAATTGACTTCACTTGTCTCTGTTGAATCCAATGGGGTCGCTGTATCCATTTCTTTTACTGTCTATGGTTTGCACAGTGCTGGTGAGTCGAACAGGCCTGATGCTCAAAAAGTCAGCTGCCTAAGATCGGATGCAGACTGGGTAAATTACCTTCTTTTTTTTTGGCATAAATACTCTTACCTTAGTTAAGCACATGCACAGATACCCCACGGACACCCTTACTTGTAAAACGTTTGAATTATGAATTATATATATATATATATATATATATATATACATATATATATATACATTAACTGACTCATTGCGCGGAGCTTTGGTGTATTCCTGCATGTCCCGTAGATGATCTGCTCACGCTTTAACTCCGCACATGAGCAGATAGGTTTCTTCACTTGAGAAGCGTTCAGCTTTTCCACCAATAAATTCAGCCATGTAAATAGCGATACCCCATGGCGCGAGCGCACCTCGCTCTTAAAGGGAATGGGAGATGACACTCTGGTCGGTTTATTGGACATTACGCCCATTACTTTTCAAGAGAATAGGGATAATCCATTCCAAAAATGGGCCCATGGACCGTTTTTCCATAGTTAAAATAGCAAACGTGGATTTGGACACACCCTGAGTGCACCTGCGCCCTGCATTTTACACTTTGCGCTTGGATCGTTAAAATAATGCCCTTGATCTCAATGTTAATCTTTTTTTCATCATTATCATCCTGTTCATAAACACAATGCTATTTGTACAAATATAAAAGTTCAAAATAAACAAAATAGCACAGTTCAGTTCAAAACTATTAAAAGGTCACAATTTTTGTGTTTTTTTGAAGCTTTGATTGTGTTTACAGTGTGCAATATTACATGTGTTCATGTTTCGCATGTTAAAAACACTTTATACCACTGTTTTCACTGTCATAAAAACAGGCTGATGACTTCCTTGTTCTATTAAGTCCCTCCTTCAGAAATACGTAATGAGTTCTGATTGTGCCAGCAGTTCCTGTGTTGTGATTCGACAGCAGCTGAGGGCACGTTACCCTTCTGGAAACGCGTTTGGGCTAGTTTTGGAGTAGTTTTGAGAAGCAAGTGTGCAGAATTTGTTTTGAGAAACCTGGCAATCCTGATCTGAACGCACGTACTGGAGATGTACTTCTAATCACAGAACGCTTTTACTGACGAGATGTGCATGAAATTCGCATTCGATTTTTTGCACAGCCCTAACATCTAGTTAACAAAGCTAAACAGCGTTGCCCTTTGTGTAATAAGTTACAGAAACTATTAAACGGACCAACGTAAATAATAAAATACACTTACCGGTTGTTGTCCATAAACAACGCCTTCTCCAGACAAAGAGGGAACTGCTCCATCTTTCAAGAATAATCTTTGTGCGAATCCGGCATTAAACTGATTGAGATTGAGGAAGCTGTCCTCAGCAAAATGTGCTGCACATAGTTTTACATGTGGATTATAATTTTCGGGGACCGAGTTAAACATAAATTGTAATCATTGATCTCCAAGTACAGCGTCCCTGGGAAGCCCAAACAAAGATGATTGGACTCAGAGATGAAAATAACAGCGCTTCGACGACATGGCGACAAACGCACTCTTCAAATGCAACTCTTCCTCTTCTCCAACAAGACCACACACCCTTTTTTGTGTATTCCTGTTGGTGGAGGTTAGTCAAAAAACAGTTTTAGTGATGTCATTACTGCAGGAAGCAGAGGGATGTAGTCCAAACTGGTCGTTCGTTGTAGGTGAATTCTGTTAAATAAAATATATCGCTTGGCATTGAACTTTGAGCATTATAATTTTACAGATATTATTTATACTCTAACAACAACATTACACACTAACTAAAGTTTGAAACATGGGATCACGAAGAATGGGAGCTTTAACTACAATGTCTGACAATGAGGGAAGTCGTGGCCTAATGGTTAGAGAGTCGGACTCCCAATCAAAAGGTTGTGAGTTCGAGTCCCGGGCCGGCAGGAATTGTGGGTGGGGGGAGTGCATGTACAGTTCTCTCTCCACCTTCAATACCACGACTTAGGTGCCCTTGAGCAAGGCACCGAACCCCCAACTGCTCCCCGGGCGCTGCAGCATAAATGGCTGCCCACTGCTCCGGGTGTGTGCTCACAGTGTGTGTGTGTGTGTTCACTGCTCTGTGTGTGTGCATTTCGGATGGGTTAAATGCAGAGCACAAATTCTGAGTATGGGTCACCATACTTGGCTGAATGTCACGTCACTTTTTTTTTTTTTTCACTGATTATAGAACTAAAAATATGTGTGAGAGAAAGAGAAATTAAAATAGTATAATCGTATATACTGTCTGGTAGTTATACATTGATTGTTGGTGATAACTTACATAAAGGCTTAGAGACAGTCCAAGTCCTTCTTGCACAGAAGTGTCTGTTAAAATAAAGTAATTTTTCAGTATAAAAAATATGAATTACTGGGATTTGTTGTTAATTTCATAATACTTCAAATAACGGCTGAGAAGTTAATTTAGAGATTTTACAAAGGTTTGATTACAATTTAAAATAAAAGAAAACTACTTGAAAAAAATCCACTGTTCTTGTGGCTCTAAAACAGATACTAAGAATTACTGATTTATTATTTATTGTTTGTTACTGGAATGTGCGTTGCTGTCTCGAATGCACCTTTAATCCAAGTATTAAGTAATGTCTATATATATATATATATATATATATATATGTTCTGTTTGTGAAGTGTAATACCCCAAGTTATAACTCTCACAAAAAAAAGCTATGCAGCAAAACAATACACTTTCTAATCTGCAGAGAAGATCTCAAGGAAAACCATTTGGTTAACTGTCCCTTCACACTCACTTAATATTCCAAAAACTTTTTTATTGGAAGGTGAAAAAATAATTGCATTGCATGACAAAACAAAAATAAATAAAACCTGTAAAAAAAGGAAAGAGAACAAAACACCAAGAATGTGCTTATTTGGCTAAACCAAATGGTCCAAGTGTGCAACACTGCTCAATCCAAAATCAGAACAATAAAGCCCCTTTAACAGAGAAAAAAAGGTTTGTAACAATCAAAATTAAATAATATAAACACCCAACACAACCAGAATTAAATTTATAAGTAATAAGTAAAACAACAATCATTAACAGAAGAGAGTTTAACAAACAGCTTTAACAGCTGGACCTAGATTTAGGGTTTGAAATAAAAGGAAATGAATTGGCAGATAAGTGTGCTAAGGATGCCACAGGACAACCAGAAATAGACCTGAAAGTAAGATTGAGATTAAACAACTTTTGAAAACAACATGTTTACAATTGCAGTTATTGTTATCATTTATGATTTTATTAAGATATTTGTAACAAAATACATTAGTACAATAATACAGGAAAATGTAGTTATGTTGTAACAAAAACTCAAGTCACATAAATGCAGATTCACTTTAAATACTTCCCTTCCAGCTAAAAACCTATGTACATGTTGTATGAGGCATATGAATAAAGTAATATATTGTAAAATGGTTCCTTGCTGAATAAACAGCTTTCCGAGCTTAATAAACAAAAATATAATTGTGCAAGATCTAAAACTACATAACTTTACAACTAAATAACCATGATGCCATATGCTAATTAATTCCCCTTTACCATGCACACGTGAAATAGGTTATGGTTTTTTCATTTGTTTGAAATCATTTAAATTTAATTATTGTTAGGAATCTGTAAAAATAAGCTTTTCACCCTCCACCATGAAAATCCTACATATAGCCATCATATAGTATCATATATATATATATATATATATATATATATATATATATATATATATATATATATATATATATATATATATATATATATATATATAATTGTTTTTAACAGTTTATAGTTAAATATTATTGTAGTTTAACAGTTTTATTTGTATATATTTACTAGCATTAATTCCATATTCAGCTTTAATTTTAAGTAACTAAAACTATTAGTCTGTAAACATATATTTGCCCTCCACCAAAACATCTTCAGTGAGATTAAAATAGAATTACTTATTTCACATCAGTAATATTGACAGCTGTAATATTAAGAAATTTGTATAACATTTTTTATATAATTTGCTGAAAGAAGCTGAGACCATATGACAATTCAAACTGAACCAACAGATGGCAACAGAAATATGTTATTTTGTCTGCTAAGTGTGTTACCCCTGCATCTGCTGGTGCTGGTCAGCTCTTGTTTCTGCTTGAATGGAATCTTTGTTGGGTCATGGACTATCTGAGAAGTGAGTTACTGTATTAATTCGTCATAGATAATGAAAAAAAAAAAATAAAAAAAAATAAAAATAATAAAAAATATATATATGTGAGAAATGTGGGGAGTGAAGGTTCAGTCCAGAACATGCTTTACAGTACATCCAAATACGTTCTGAGTGTATTTAGGAAAAGTACAGCTGCAAAAAAATATATTCATTCTTTGTAATGCATATATTTAAATGTGGACAAATAAAGATGTTTGATATATGAAAACATTTGTACCATCATTTATTTTAGCTATTTCAATGTCACCTATTTTTCTAAGAAGATATTTCATTACAATTTGACCCCCTTTATGCATATGTGTTGATTTTGGTCCATGCATTCTAGGGTTAACAGGTTTTCCTCTGTGTTTTTTGGGACACTTTTGATGTTGGGTTTGAGTCCACAGCATCTGAAGCACTTCTTTTACTGCAGCGTAACCTGGAGAGGAATGAGACGAGAGGAGCTGAGTGACTTCATGAGATCAATTTAACCTCTGAAACTCACGAAGCAGAATAGATTTTGTTGATAATAAACAGGTAAGAAAATGTGTTTAAAAGAGACTAGATTTGAACTTCTCACGGATATACTGAATCTTTACTTTTCTTCCATTTACTGTAACTGAGCAGTATTTTTTTCTGGAACAGAAAAAAATAAATATATAAAATATTTGAAATTCTGATGTTGGCCTGAGAAAGCCATGCTTAAGATTTTGAGATAGTTAAAAAATTTGACATTTGAAAGGAGTAATGCTGTGCAGACAGACAGCAGATCAAAGGCATTCTGTGTTCGTTTAAATTTGGATTTTTGACAGTTGGAGTTTTGAATAGATTTGGACAAAAAATTTGGATATACCAACGACTGTTCACTCCTATTACTTGTGAATGGGAGAAAGTGTAATGTGCAATATGACGGAATAGCCCTGCCTTCTCAATATAAGAGCCAATCACTGATTGATAAAGTTATCACATCACTGCAGCTGCCTTTAGAAGCACTGGTTGCAGTAGCAACGTCAGCATTCTGAGACAACACGCTATGACTGTGCACGCGCTGGTCTGGCCTGAAAAAATAAGCTTTTTTAATGCTATTAGAGCATAATAAAATACATTTATGAAGCATTTGTTTTTAGATTTCATTGGTGATTTCAAATATGAAACTGAATCATAATCTTAGCGAACAGTTTTGGAGAATTTGATGTTTCCCCATTCAAAGAAATAGGAGCTGCACTTGAATGCCTGAGAGGACACATTTGAAGAATGGCCACCGAGTGAAATGACTTTTCTTAAAGTGACTTCAGTTTTGGCTCATTTGAACATTCTGTCACAGGAAGGAAATGGAAAAGTAACAGATTAAACAAACTGATTCTGACATTCCTCTGTAAAATTCAGAGGTCACCAAAATAAGAAGTGAAAACAACTGAAAAAGTATTTCTTATCTCCAGCACTTTACTGCCATTAGTGAAGAAACCCAGAATCCAGGAGCAACCAAGAACCACACACTGAGCCTGTGTTGAAATACTATTTCATATTAACATTTTACATTTTGTATGTTCAATTCAATTCAATTCAACTTTATTTGTATAGCACCTTTTACAATACAAATCATTACAAAGCAAATTTACAGAAAATTACGTTTTCTACAATATTTAGTAGTAGCTTATAAGTGGTGACTGTCAGTTTGTGCACATATGACAGGATTTTTCAGAAAAAATAATAAAATAGCCATACGATGAACGACTGTAACTTTGTATTTTTACCAGATAGCAGAAATGTTACATATGCCCCAAGCAGTATTATTTATTTCTTACATAAATAAATAAACTCACTCTTTCCTGTTGTAGCCTTCAGGACCCAGCACAATGCAACCACATATCCAATCACGCACATGACTCTTATAAAGGGCAAAGGTCAACAGGGCCAAACTGAAGAACACCAGCCCCACGATCACACACACCCAAATCACCAGAACCATCTCTGAGTTGAAAACCTGAGTTCAAAATATGTGCTGGTCTTAGTATTCACTATAAATGCCAATCATCTAATGTTGATTGGATTTGAATTATTCTAGTGCATTCAATGATTCAGTATTTTGAGATTATTTGTTCTCTTTCATACCTCTGGTGGGCGGCTGATTTGCACAAGAGCGAATGTGGACAGATGATCACAGGAACACACAGTGTAGCTGCTGTTGGTCTCTAAAACAGAACATCCATCTACAATCCACTCACTGATATTCCAGTACACACAGGACAGAGAACCGTTGGGATCAAACTCCTGAAAAATGATAAAGGATCAGGCAGGATATATCAGAACTATAAGATGTTTTTAGATGCTCATCAGTGCTCAGAAAAAAAACAAAATAACATATCAGTCTCTCACTCTGATGTGTCTGAAGGTGAAGTTGACTGGTTTGGTGAGTTTAGTGTTGGTGGTTTTGGGAAGAGCAGCTGAGATCACAGTGGACATCATGGTTTTAATCGTGTCATTTGATGTGTTGAAGAAGTTTGGCTTTAGTAGTTTCTCCATCGTGTTGTAGCTCATGAAAGCCACAGCAGCTGATCCTGAGTGACAGAAACAGAAACTACAGTACATGCAATACTATGTAAAAACTATCAAAAAAGAAACATTTCACATACCTCCATTGTTGTTCCTGGCCATCCCAATGAGATCGATGTCCAAAGAAGAATTTGTCGTGTTGAGTCGAGGGATTTTCTCTAAGGTGACCTGTGGTCCAACCATGAAGACTTCTACCTCTGATTAAACACAAAAGCAGAACACTGTAAGTGAGTACCAACATAAACTGCACTGACTTTCTGTCTTTATCTTTTGAGTTTTTAGTAATGTCATGTGAATGTTGATTGTTTTTATGCTCAAGGAAGCAAATATTCACAAACACACTGTGCTCTCCACAAATCATGAACTTCACTCTAAGTGAACCTGTGTTTAATATTGTCTTTGTTCATGGCTTTTCAGGATAAGGGTTTTTCAAGACATTTCTATCTATTGCTATGGATGACTTTGAAGCAAAATACTGACTTTTGACATCAACATAAAAATATACCGGCAGTGTTTTCTGCTCTCTGTTAAAACATCTGTAACTTTACACAATTATAGAGTTACTGTATCTGCATTTATCAGTGTTGCTGTCTGACCCATCGCTGCTCTCTAGACCAGCATTCCTCAAATCTTGTCCTGGAGGTCCACTTTCCTGCAGAGTTTAGCTCCAACCTTGATAAAAGTCACCTGCCTGTGATTTTCTAATGATCCAAATGACATTCATTAGCATCGATTAGCATGTTCAGGTATGTTTGATTAGGGTTAGAGCTAAACTCTGCAGGAAAGTGGATCTTGTGGTCCAGATTTGAGGATCCCTACTCTAGACTATAAAAAGTCACTGACATCACATATTTATCATCAATAATAACAATTGTGTCTTCACTTACCTACAGCAGCCAGAGTAAAACTGACACTGGCATTTGTGTCTGTCGGCTTCACTAATGTAGAGATGAGTTTCTCACTGGTTTTTAACACAATGTTTCCAATCAAGGCTAGTTCAGTTGAGTTTTCTGATGAAGATGACTCTAAAATCTTCTCTGAAGTGTTGAATACCAACGTCAACATGCTCATCACAGTCTAATTTAGTGAACAGTTAATGTACATGTAAATGTCAAGAGAACCATTCACACTGCACTGCTACATCAATCATATATTAAATTGATTTAATTCAATGATTGTATATTTTTTCTCTTGAAGACTTACATACAAAGGCAGCTCTTGAGCTGTAATGTACTCTATCTGCTCAATAAGATTTCGAAGATATTCTCTGGAGGTCTGACTCTGAAATCACAATTGAATTTTATAAAAAAAAAAAAAACTGAAAGACTTTGTGCACTGTGTAAATGTAAACATTCAGCTTACCACGTATTGATCCTGCAGTGTGATAATTACACCTGAAATAAAGGAATTCCTCAATACATCATAAACATAGGGATATCAAACACAAAATTCCAGTCTAGAAACATGCGCACCTGCAGTAGTTGGACTGATTGTGGTTGGGATGGAGATGTTAGGCTCACAGAAGCAGGAGGATAAAGTGCTGCCGTAGCATCTACAGGTGTCCTTATTAGCAAAACAGTAACCGTTATAACCCCAGCATACATAATTATATTGGTTTTGGTTTCTGTATCGCCAATAGTAGAAATGCATTGCTGTGTTGCAGAACATGCGAAACTGAGCACCAGTGCATACGTAGGTGTCGTTATAATCCCCACAGTCATATATCGGACTAACTGCTGCAGGGACAGTGATGCTACTGCTGTGATTTGTGCAGAAGCAGGAGGATGCAGTATTACTAGAGCATGAACAGGTGTCCTTATTACCAAAGCAGTAACAGTTACCATTCGTACATAGGTAATAGTATCTACTGTAATGGAAATCATGTACACTTGTGTTGCAGTACATTTTATACTGAGCACCAGTGCAGATGTATGTGTCATTATAAAGCACACAGTCATAGACTGGACTAACTGCTGTAGTTAGAGCAATGATATTTCCATATGCCTTACAGAAACAGGAGGACAATGTGCTACTAGAGCACGCACAAGTGTCCTTATTACCAATGCAGTTACAGTTATTATTTAAACAGTGGTAATGGTATCTATCGTAATGGAAATCATGTACACTTGTGTTGCAGTACATTTGATACTGAGTACCAGTGCAGATGTATGATGTGTCATTATAACGCACACAACCATAAGCTGGACTAACTGCTTTAGTGAGAGCAATGCTATTGCCATAAGACTCACAGAAGCAGGAGGAAAAAGTGCTGCTAGAGCACGTACAAGTGTCCTCATTACCAATGCAGTAACAGTTATTATTCACACACTGGTACTGGTCTTGGTTTCGGTATCTATAACTCTGATAGTAGAAATCATGCATTCTTGTGTTACAAAACAAGCGATACTGAGCACCAGTGCAGATGTATGTGTCATTAAAAAGCACACATTGAGAGACTCTCAGTGGACTAACTGCTGTAGGGATGGTGATGTTATTGCTGTAGGTCTCACAGAAGCAGGTGGACAAAGTGCTGCTGTAGCATGCACAGGTGTCCTTATTACCAATGCAGTAACAATTATTACTCACACATTGATACTGGTATTGGTTCTGATATCTCTGATGGTAGAAATCATGCACTGTTGTGTTGCAGTACATGCGGTATTGAACACCAGTGCAGATGTATATGCCATTATATAACTCACAGCCATAAGCTGGACTAACTCCTGCAGTGAGAGCAATGATATTGCCATAAGTCTTGCAGAAGCAGGAGGAAAATGTGCTGCTGTAACATGTACAGGTGTCCTTATTACCAAAGCAGTTACAGTTATTATTCCAACATTGGAACTGATATTGGTTTTGGTATCTATTTCTCTGGTAGTTAAACTCATGCATTCTTGTGTTGCAGTACATTTGGTACTGAGCACCGGTGCAGATGTATGATGTGTCATTATAAAGCACACAGTCATAGACTGGACTAACTGCTACAGTGGTAGCAATGCTATTGCCATAAGTCTCACAAAAACAGGAGGACAAAGTACTACTAGAGCATGTACAGGTGTCCGTATTACCAATGCAGTTACAGTTATTATTCACACACTGGTATTGGTATTTGTACTGATAACTCTGGAAGAAGAAATCATGCATTCTTGTGTTGCAGTGCATGCGATATTGAGCACCAGTGCAGATGTATTTGTCATTATAAAGCACACAGTCAGGGTATGTGACTGGACTAACTGCTGCAGGAATGGCAATGATATTGCCGTAATTCTCACAGAAGCAGGAGGACAAAGTGCTACTGTAACATGTACAGGTGTCCTTATTACCAATGCAGTAACAGTTATTACTAATGCAAAGGGACTGGTAATTGTTTTCGTTTCTATATCTCTGGTAGTTGAAATAATTAATTCTCCTGTTGCAAAACATGCGATACTGAGCACCAGTGCAGATGTAAGTGTCGTTATAAAGCACACAGTCAAAGACCGGACTAACTGCTGCAGAAATAGTGGTACTGCTTGTACAGAAGCAGGTGGACAAAGTGCTGCTGTAGCACGTACAGGTGTCCTTATCACCAATGCAGTAACAGTTACCATTCATACATTGGTAATAGTATCTACTGTAATAGAAATCATGTACACTTGTGTTGCAGTACATGTGATACTGAGCACCATTGCAGATGTACAGGTCATTATAATGCACACATTCATAGACTGGCCTAACTGCTGTAGGGGCAGTGATGTTATTGCTAAATATATCACAGTAGCACGATGAAGTATTAAAGTAGCATGTACATGTGTCATTATTACTAACACAGATACAGTCATTACTTATGCACTGGTATTGGTTTTGGTTTTGGTATCTCTGGTAGCTGAAATGATGCATTCCTGTGTTGCAGTACATGTGATACTGAGCACCAGTGCAGATGTATGTTCCATTATTAAGCTCACAGTTAAAAACTGGACTAACGGCTGCTCTTGGTTCAGTAGCAGTTGTGGATATGAAACCTGAGGATGAGAAAGATGTGATCAAAGTCAGAAAACAGAGATACAATAACAGGTGAATTTCCAGCATGTTTAGCACATTTAAATTATTGAGAAACGCACGAGTTTGCACTGTTTTGCAATGCCATGCATTTCTCAGTACTGTTTTTTTTTCTTCCTTTTTTCAACCCTTTGCAAAACTGAAGGATCTGTGGACTACACTGTTCATTTGCTTTTGTTATGTTGTATCAATCCTTTAAAATGCATTCAATATTTTCTGAATATTTAATTTAGATTTGTATGCATTTAGAATGTATTTTGGAAGTGAGATTAACTGGTCTGTTAATTTGCGTTATATTCTTAATTAAAGAGATTAACAGTGAAAGTACTAAGAAATAAATGTAACCGACAAATGTAACCGATGTCATAAAAAATGTTATAAAGTTCACAGGGTCAGCAGACATGTGTTTGAAGAAAACTATCGGCTTACACTTACACATTATTAAAGAGATGACAGTCAACAGTGACCAGACACCACCTGGCATAAAACAAAGAAAAATATTTAAAAAGGTTTTTTTTTTTTTTTTTTTTTTTCTACTATGAGAATTGGTTTACATTACACACACATATTACACGTTTTTCAAAGCAGATCTTTAGGACTGATATGCACCAGAAATGCAATTATTAAAAAAATCTAAAAATCAGAGTAAGGAGCTATTCAAACACAAGACAACCTCTTTACTCAACCAAAAAGTTGCTCCACATCACTGTGAGTTGACAGTTTACTATTGTCCTCTTTTTGGAGCTGCTCTACAGCAGAATTTAATTTTATGTGTATTATTGACACACTGTTTTCCTATTTATCACTATAAAGCTTTATCACAATCTTATGGTGCCCCTAAGATGAAATGGTCGGTTTACTTAGTTTTATTGTGGCCACAAGATATTCATTTGAAGGAACATTACATTAGCTTGTGGGAATGTGATATTATGTTGTGGCCATTACCTCGACAAAATTATCTCGTGGCCACATTTATCTTCGAGGACATATTATCACATTCCCACAATTGTGTGTGTGTGTGTGTGTTTTAATATAATGTTTTAATGTTATGCATGCTGTACACTGTAAAAAGTTATACTATATATTTACTCATTAAAACTGTGGCTTCAGATTACAAGCAATATTATTAATTAAATTTAACACATTAGAATTATTTATAATTAATCAAATGAGATGCTTACAAGCAATCATTGAAAATGAGTAAAATAACATAAAAACAATAAGTAAAATTTATAAAAAAAATATTAGTTTTGTCGGAAAAAAACGAGAAACACCAGGCTGCAGCCTACATATAGAGGCGGGGTTGCACATGTCAACCCGCCCCATACCTACTCTGATTGGCTCGATCGTCTTTCATAGGCATACAAAATACACTGAAAAAAAACAATAAGTAAATTTACTTAATTTTTATTTGGCAAGTTTTTGCACAAGCATTTTTCAAGTAAATTTAACACATTTGGAAATTAAGTAAATCTACTTAACTAAGTTAAGTAAAAATAAAAAGACGAACACATAAGTACATGTAACTTGACCTGTTAAATGTTATTGAGTAAATTTAAATTAAATAATATTAAATGAATGCATTTAGCAGACACTTTTATCCAAAGCGACTTACAGTGCATTCAGGCTAACAATTTTCACCTATCATGTGTTCCCGAGGAATCGAACCCCCCAACCTTGCGCTTGCTAATGCAATGTTCTGCCACTTGAGCTACAGGAACACTTCAATATCTTGTGAAAAATAAGTGCAAATTTCACTTACAAATCTGATATAATTAAGTAAAATCAGTTGTTCTTTTAAATATTTTGGAAAAGTAATTTGGAAAAGTTTTTACACTAATAAAAATACCGGGGGTCAAGACCCCAACTAAAGCAAACAATGATCTCTAACATGGTTACTTCAAATGAAACAATAAATCAACATCTAAACCTTAGTTCATTCTCAATAAGCACTTCTGTAGATGTCTGACAGAAATAAAGTCAGTCTGGTTATTAATAACGCAGAGGCATCGACGCTATGCCTTTCTTAATTTCTTAATTTACATTTCTTATTATGCCCAAAAATTATACGGGCAGCATTAATGAGCAGTGTGCTTGTGCGCATTTCTGGTGGACGGGTTGGAGACGGTTCTTCCTATCTACACCCGTTTTCCCTAGATCTAGAGCTCACTCTCAAGGCTTGGAAGCCTGCGGTTCTTCCTCCTCTTACTGTGAATCAGAGGGGATTAATGTTGTTTGTGTGACTAAGCTATTCGTCTGAATTGTGATAAAGTACACATTGAAGTGATATAATTGTCATTATATTCCTCAGAATCTAATGCAATCCAACAATCAGACAAGTAAACCCGGTCTGGATTGTGATAGAGTACGCACTGAAGTCAAAGTCAAAGTCACCTTTATTTATATAGCTCTTTAAACAAAATACATTGCGTCAAAGCAACTGAACAACATTCATTAGGAAAACAGTGTCAATAATGAAAAAATGATAGTTAAAGGCAGTTCATCATTGAATTCAGTTATGTCATCTCCGTTCAATTAAATAGTGTCTGTGCATTTATTTGGCAAATAGTCTTAGTGTTTATACTTGACTAACTGGGGCCCAGGTCAGGAAGCAGACAGACTGGCTAAACCGACCGTCTGCTAGCCGCCTCCCGTCACAGAGGTCAGTTAATTCTCAGCACATAGAGACTTTTTCACCTAGATATCACACTATAGAGACTGTGTCTGTTCCCCGAACTAGAAAAAACAAAAAACGTCCAAACCAAGTTAAGATTAACAATTTAATTGAGGTTCAACAAATAAAAAACAGAAGCAATATGGATAAACAAATGATAAAGCTTGGCTTATTGAATATCAGATCCCTTTCTACGAAAACACTTTTTGTAAATAATATGATCACTGATCATAATATAGATGTACTCTGTTTGACAGAAACCTGGCTAAAACCTGATGATTACATTATTTTAAATGAGTCCACCCCCCAAGATTACTGTTAAAAACATGAGCCGCGTCTAAAAGGCAAAGGTGGAGGTGTTGCTTCAATTTATAACAACGTTTTCAGGATCTCTCAGAGAGCAGGCTTCAAGTATAACTCATTTGAAGTAATGGTGCTTCATATAACACTATCCAGAGAAACAAATGTTAATGATAAATCCCCTGTTATGTTTGTACTGGCTACTGTATACAGGCCACCAGGGCACCATACAGACTTTATTAAAGAGTTTGGTGATTTTACATCCGAGTTAGTTCTGGCTGCAGATAAAGTCTTAATAGTTGGTGATTTTAATATCCATGTTGATAATGAAAAAGATGCATTGGGATCAGCATTTATAGATATTCTGAACTCTATTGGTGTTAGACAACACGTTTCAGGACCTACTCATTGTCGAAATCATACTCTAGATTTAATACTGTCACATGGAATTGATGTTGATGGTGTTGAAATTATTCAGCCAAGTGATGATATCTCAGATCATTATTTAGTTCTGTGCAAACTTCATATAGCCAAAATTGTAAATCCTACTTCTTGTTACAAGTATGGAAGAACCATCACTTCTAACACAAAAGCCTGCTTTTTAAGTTATCTTCCTGATGTATCCAAGTTCCTTAGCATATCCAAAGCTTCAGAACTTTATGATGTAACAGAAACTATGGACTCTCTCTTTTCTAGCACTTTAAATACAGTTGCTCCTTTACGCTTAAGGAAGGTTAAGGAAAACAGTTTGACACCATGGTATAATGAGCATACTCGCACCCTAAAGAGAGCAGCCCGAAAAATGGAGCGCAGCTGGAGGAAAACAAAACTAGAGGTATTTCGTATTGCTTGGCGGGAAAGTAACATATCCTACAGAATAGCATTAAAAACTGCTAGATCCGATTACTTTTCTTCTCTTTTAGAAGAAAACAAACATAACCCCAGGTATTTATTCAATACAGTGGCTAAATTAACGAAAAATAAAGCCTCAACAAGTGTTGACATTTCCCAACATCACAGCAGTAATGACTTTATGAACTACTTTACTTCTAAAATCGATACTATTAGAGATAAAATTGCAACCATTCAGCAATCAGCTACAGTATCACATCAGACAGTGCACTATAGACCCCCTGAGGAACAGTTCCACTCATTCTCTACTATAGGCGAGAAAGAATTGTATAAACTTGTTAAATCATCTAAACCAACAACATGTATGTTAGACCCTATACCATCTAAGCTCCTAAAAGAGGTGCTTCCAGAAGTCATAGATCCTCTTCTGACTATTATTAATTCCTCATTGTCATTAGGATATGTCCCCAAAACCTTCAAACTGGCTGTTATTAAGCCTCTCATCAAAAAACCACATCTTGACCCCAAAGAACTAGTTAATTATAGACCAATCTCGAATCTCCCTTTTCTGTCCAAGATACTAGAAAAGGTATCCTCACAATTATATTCCTTCTTAGAGAAAAATGGTATATGTGAGGATTTCCAGTCAGGATTTAGACCGTATCATAGTTCTGAGACTGCTCTCCTTAGAGTTACAAATGATCTGCTCTTATCATCTGATCGTGGGTGTATCTCTCTATTAGTTTTATTGGATCTTAGTGCTGCGTTTGACACAATTGACCACAACATTCTTTTGCATAGACTTGAGCACTTTGTTGGCATTAATGGAAGTGCATTAGCATGGTTTAAATCGTACTTATATGACCGCCATCAGTTCGTAGCAGTGAATGAAGATGTATCCTATCGATCACAAGTGCAGTATGGAGTACCTCAAGGCTCAGTACTAGGGCCGCTACTCTTCACGCTTTATATGTTACCCTTGGGAGATATCATCAGGAAACATGGTGTTAGCTTTCACTGTTATGCTGATGATACTCAACTCTATATTTCTTCGCAGCCCGGTGAAACACACCAATTTGAAAAACTAATGGATTGCATAGTCGATATAAAATACTGGATGACGAGTAATTTCTTACTGCTAAATTCTGAAAAAACAGAGGTGTTAATTATAGGACCTAAAAACTCCGCTTGTAATAACCTAGAACACTGTCTAAGACTTGATGGTTGCTCTGTCAATTCTTCATCATCAGTTAGGAACCTAGGTGTGCTATTTGATCGCAATCTTTCCTTAGAAAGCCACGTTTCTAGCATTTGTAAAACTGCATTTTTCCATCTCAAAAATATATCTAAATTACGGTCTATGCTCTCAATGTCAAATGCAGAAATGTTAATCCATGCTTTTATGACCTCAAGGTTAGATTATTGTAATGCTTTATTGGGTGGTTGTTCTGCACGCTTAGTAAACAAACTACAGCTAGTCCAGCAGCAAGAGTTCTTACTAGAACCAGGAAGTATGACCATATTAGCCCGGTCCTGTCAACACTGCACTGGCTCCCTATCAAGCATCGTATAGATTTTAAAATATTGCTTATTACCTATAAAGCCCTGAATGGTTTAGCACCTCAGTATTTGAATGAGCTCCTTTTACATTATAATCCTCTACGTCCGCTACGTTCTCAAAACTCAGGCAATTTGATAATACCTAGAATATCAAAATCAACTGCGGGCGGCAGATCCTTTTCCTATTTGGCGCCTAAACTCTGGAATAACCTACCTAACATTGTTTGGGAGGCAGACACACTCTTGCAGTTTAAATCTAGATTAAAGACCCATCTCTTTAACCTGGCATACACATAACATACTAATATGCTTTTATTATCCAAATCCGTTAAAGGATTTTTAGGCTGCATTAATTAGGTAAACCGGATACACGTCCCATAACACCCTATGCACTTGCTACATCATTAGAAGAATGGCATCTACGCTAATATTTGTCTGTTTCTCTCTTGTTCCGAGGTCACCGTGGCCACCAGATCCAGTCTGTGTCCAGATCAGAGGGTCACTGCAGTCACCCGGATCCAGTACGTATCCAGACCAGATGGTGGATCAGCACCTAGAAAGGACCTCTACATCCCTTAAAGACAGCGGAGATCAGGACAACTAGAGCCCCAGATACAGATCCCCTGTAAAGACCTTGTCTCAAAGGAGCACCAGGACAAGACCACAGGAAACAGATGATTCTTCTGCACAATCTGACTTTGCTGCAGCCTGGAATTGAACTACTGGTTTCGTCTGGTCAGAGGAGAACTGGCCCCCCAACTGAGCCTGGTTTCTCCCAAGTTTTTTTTTCTCCATTTTGTCACCGATGGAGTTTCGGTTCCTTGCCGCTGTCGCCTCTGGCTTGCTTAGTTGGGGACACTTCATCTACAGCAATATCGTTGACTTGATTGCAAATAAATGCACAGACACTATTTAATTGAACGGAGATGACATAACTGAATTCAATGATGAACTGCCTTTAACTATCATTTTTTCATTATTGACACTGTTTTCCTAATGAATGTTGTTCAGTTGCTTTGACGCAATGTATTTTGTTTAAAGAGCTATATAAATAAAGGTGACTTTGACTTTGACTTCAGTGCGTACTCTATCACAATCCAGACCGGGTTTACTTGTCTGATTGTTGGATTGCATTAGATTCTGAGGAATATAATGACAATTATATCACTTCAATGTGTACTTTATCACAATTCAGACCGTGTTTACTTGTCTGATTGTTGGATTGCATTATATTCTGAGGAATATAATGACATATATTTAACTTGTGAAGTTGAATGTACTGGAGGGAGTGCTGAGCGGGAGCAGCCCCCTCCGCATGCAAACAGAGCATTGCCGCCCGTGTTCCCCGTTCGCTGCTTTCAGTTATTTCCTGAAAGACCCATCTCTTTAACCTGGCATACACATAACATACTAATATGCTTTTATTATCCAAATCCGTTAAAGGATTTTTAGGCTGCATTAATTAGGTAAACCGGAACCGGATACACTTCCCATAACACCCTATGTACTTGCTACATCATTAGAAGAATGACATCTACGCTAATATTTGTCTGTTTCTCTCTTGTTCCGAGGTCACCGTGGCCACCAGATCCAGTCTGTGTCCAGATCAGAGGGTCACTGCAGTCACCCGGATCCAGTACGTATCCAGACCAGATGGTGGATCAGCACCTAGAAAGGACCTCTACATCCCTTAAAGACAGCGGAGACCAGGACAATTAGAGCCCCAGATACAGATCCCCTGTAAAGACCTTGTCTCAAAGGAGCACCAGGACAAGACCACAGGAAACAGATGATTCTTCTGCACAATCTGACTTTGCTGCAGCCTGGAATTGAACTACTGGTTTCGTCTGGTCAGAGGAGAACTGCCCCCCCAACTGAGCCTGGTTTCTCCCAAGGTTTTTTTTCTCCATTTTGTCACCGATGGAGTTTCGGTTCCTTGCCGCTGTCACATCTGGCTTGCTTAGTTGGGGACACTTCATCTACAGCAATATCGTTGACTTGATTGCAAATAAATGCACAGACACTATTTAATTGAACGGAGATGACATAACTGAATTCAATGATGAACTGCCTTTAACTATCATTTTTTCATTATTGACACTGTTTTCCTAATGAATGTTGTTCAGTTGCTTTGACGCAATGTATTTTGTTTAAAGAGCTATATAAATAAAGGTGACTTTGACTTTGACTTTGACTTCAGTGTGTACTCTATCACAATCCAGACCGGGTTTACTTGTCTGATTGTTGGATTGCATTAGATTCTGAGGAATATAATGACAATTATATCACTTCAATGTGTACTTTATCACAATCCAGACGGTGTTTACTTGTCTGATTGTTGCATTGCATTATATTCTGAGGAATATAATGACATATATTTAACTTGTGAAGTTGAATGTACTGGAGGGAGTGCTGGGCGGGAGCAGCCCCCTCCGCATGCAAACAGAGCATTGCCGCCCGTGTTCCCCGTTCGCTGCTTTCAGTTATTTCCGCCAGTGAGCGTAGCGGAGCCGAGACGCTCGCCGCCCCTTCGGGGGTCTCTTACACCAGAGGTCAGTCTCGAGAGACTGATTCCCTTAGTAGATTATTTAGCAGCGTGGAAACTACTGCCAAATGTATCTCAGTGGGTCCTGCATATGGTAGCACATGTTACAGCATTCAGTTTGGCTATCCACCGCCGATATTCAACAGGGTTACACTGGAACTAGTTGGCCCCCAACAGGCTCTGGTTATGGAACAAGAAGTGAATACACTATTAAGGAAGGAGGCCATCGAGGTGGCCCCTCCCCAAGACAGGGAGTCTGGGTTTTGCAGCCGGTATTTCATAGTTCCAAAGAAGGATGGGGGGTTGCATCCGATCTTAGGTTTACGTCAGCTGAACCACTCAGTTATGTCACTGAAGTTCAAAATGCTCACCATCAAGCAGGTTGTAGCTCAAATCAGATCTGGGGACTGGTTTGTCACAATAGATCTCAAAGATGCATCTCCATCCTTCCACAACACAGGAAGTTTCTGAGGTTCGCTTTCGGGGACAAAGCTTACCAATATCAAGTACTTCCCTCTGGCCTTGCACTCTCACCCCGCACGTTCAGGAAATGTGTAGATGCATCTCTAGTTCCTTTGCGTATGAAGGGCACCCACATTCTGAATTATATCAACGATTGGTTGATTCTAGCTCCATCAGAGCACATGGCTGTTTGACATTGAGATGTCGTTCTTGCTCACATGGGGGAGCTGGGTTTGAGACTAAACACCAAGAAACACCAGTGCTTCGAGCATTGAAATATTTCCTCCCAGACTTGAGAGGTCACCATGTGTTGGTGTGCACCAACAACACATCGGCGGTCTTTTATATCAGTCACCAGAGAGATCTGTGTTTGCGCCCCTTGTACAAACTGGCACACCAGATCCTTTTGTGGTCCCAGGATAAACTCCTCTCGTTCGGAGCAGTGTATATTCACAGGAGATTTACTGTGGGAGCAGACATACTGTCGACACAAGGGCCAAGGCCCAGGGGGCTTCACCCCGAGGTGGTGAATTAGATATGGAGAGTTTTTGGACCTCTTTGCGATCCAAGAGATATCGCAGTGTCCCCTCTGGTTCTTTCTAGCTCATCCAGCTCCTCTGGGACCGGACGCTATGGTACAGACCAGACTGAGGCTTTCTCTGTAAGCCTTTCCCCCTATTGCTCTGCTCCTGGAAGTTCTGGCAAGAGTACGCCGGGACGGGGTCTGTCTTCTATTAGTAGCCCTGTTCTAGCCGGGCCGAGTATGGCTCTCAGATCTGATCTCTCTCCTCGACGGCTCTTAATGGGAGATTCCGATCAGGACAGATCTACTCTCTGAGGTGCAGGGCAACATAACCCCCCCCCCCCCCCCCATCCCCCGTAGGGGGCACAACTCATAACATCCAGTCTCTCAACCAAGGTTGTTGAGACCATCCTCCAATGTACGCCCTGAGGTGGAAACTCTTCACCTCTTGGTGCAAAGAGCGCCAGCTTGACCCTGTTAACTGCCCAGTTGGTACAGTTCTGGAGTTTCTACAAGCCAGGCTCTCTGCAGGGTTAACCCACTCCACCTTAAAGGCTTACGTGGTGGCCATTGTAGCTTACCATGTCCCTTCCTGTGATCAGTCAATGGATAGACACCCCATAGTGACACATTTCCTTTATGTAGCAATGAGGCTGAGGCCTCTAGCACAGTCCCGTTCCCTCCCTGGGACTTGGTTGTGGTTTTAGAGGTGTAAGCTCCATTCGAGCCAATTCATTATATTTCAGATAGACATCTGATCCTTTAACCTGTAGGCCACTTCGGTGGCCCCTACCTACCTAGACTTTGTGCCCGGCATGGCCAAAGCACTCTTATACCCTCGAGCAGGTTCTCTCTGTCACACCACAATCAATAGTACTGCAGGCCTTCTGCTCTCCTCCTCCCTTCTGGGAGTCCGACTACAATAAGCTAATTGTATGTATCCAGCTCGAGTGCTGGACACATATGTCCAACACATATGTCCACAGAGCTGCCCTGTGGACAAAGACAGACCAACGGCCTGTGTGCCGTGGTCCCCCCAGAGTGGGATATTTCCTGCAACTAAGCAGAACCTTAGTTGTAGCATAGTTGAAGCTATCTACGTTACCTATGGGTCCTCTGTTCTTCCCAGCCGTTGGGAGCCAAGGCTCACTCTACATGGGGTATGGCGGCCTCTAAGGCCTTTTCAGCAGGTGTGTCCCTCTTGGACATCTGCAACGCTGCGGGATGGTCCATTCCTCCACTTTCATCAGATTTCACAATATAGATATGCAAGCCACTCCTGGCTCTTCTGTTCTCTCGCCTTAGCTGTGCTTTTTTTTTTGGTTGCTGTAATTGTGATATAGAAGTTAAACAAGCCAATAAAGAATAATATCAGTTAGTGATGTCCGTTTCGTGAACGAATCGTTCAATTTAACCGGTTCTTCTTAGTATACCTGTTGAACCAGTTCGCCAAATCGAACTGAATCGTTCCGAGCCAGATGACGAACGAACACGCCCACTGCAGGAGCAGTTCTCGTTCTCGAGTCAAGAACTGGTTGCATCGGTTTTCGGATCACCAGTACACTGAACCGAAAACCGTTTCTTTCGGACGCATCCGATTTGAGAACCGATGAACTGATAATATTGCGCATGCGTGTAATTTTTTAAGTATTTTGTTAGACATTGGAAAGTGTGATAAATTGAGTTTGAGTTTGTAGTAAACAGAACATGAACACGAGCAGAGCAGCTGATGATACTGAACTGCAGCACGTGCCGGTTAGAGCGATTATCGTTCTCGAGTCAAGAACCGGTTGCTGGATCACCAGTACACTGAACCGAAAACCGTTTCTTTCGGACGCGTCCGATTTGAGAACCCATGAACTGATAATATTGTGCATGCGTGTAATTTTTTAAGTATTTTGTTAGACATTGGAAAGTGTGATAAGCTACTGAACAGCTGATGATACTGAATTGCAGCACGTGCCGGTTAGAGCGATTATCGTTCTCGAGTCAAGAACCGGTTACTGGATCACCAGTACACTGAACCGAAAACCGTTTCTTTCGGACGCGTCCGATTTGAGAACCAATGAACTGATAATATTGCGCATGCGTGTAATTTTTTAAGTATTTTGTTAGACATTGGAAAGTGTGATAAATTGAGTTTGAGTTTGTAGTAAACAGAACATGAACACGAGCAGAGCAGCTGATGATACTGAACTGCAGCACGTGCCGGTTAGAGTGATTATCGTTCTCGAGTCAAGAACCGGTTGCTGGATCACCAGTACACTGAACCGAAAACCGTTTCTTTCGGACGCGTCCGATTTGAGAACCCATGAACTGATAATATTGCGCATGCGTGTAATTTTTTAAGTATTTTGTTAGACATTGGAAAGTGTGATAAGATACTGAACAGCTGATGATACTGAACTGCAGCACGTGCCGGTTAGAGCGATTATCGTTCTCGAGTCAAGAACCAGTTACTGGATCACCAGTACACTGAACCGAAAACCGTTTCTTTCGGACGCGTCCGATTTGAGAACCGATGAACTGATAATATTGCCCATGCGTGTAATTTTTTAAGTATTTTGTTAGACATTGGAAAGTGTGATAAATTGAGTTTGAGTTTGAGTTTGTAGTAAACAGAACATGAACACGAGCAGAGCAGCTGATGATACTGAACTGCAGCACGTGCCGGTTAGAGCGATTATCGTTCTCGAGTCAAGAACCGGTTGCATCGGTTTTCGGATCATCAGTACACTGAACTGAAAACCGTTTCTTTCGGACGCGTCTGATTCGAGAACCGAGGAGCTGATGATACTGTGCATGCGTGATGCATCGTAACGCCGACTGACTCACTGCGCGTCTGAACCGAACTGGTTCTTCTGGTGACTGATTCTGAACTGATTCTGTGCTAATGTTATGAGCGTGGGTAAACCGAGGTCTTAAATGAAGGGCAATCTGGCGAAACGTAAGTTCATTTAATAACAAATACATCGCAATGGATTATGTATAGTAAGTGGATTATGGTTTCTGCTGCTGACACCTAATTTATTTACTTTATATCTTCAAGACTTAAATCCTCGTATGCACATTATTGCTGTTACTGTATTTGGGTGCGTTTTTGCAAAATAGTAAACGTTTCATGATGAGGTTTTTGACTGACTAAAGTTGATTACTGACTTTATATATTTGAATGTTTGATAGACGTGACGTCATTACGTTGAGCGTAAAAGAACCGGTGAAACTGTTTTTTCAACCGGTTTATTGAATCGAACGGTCCGAAAGAACCAGTTCGCAGAAAAGAATTGAACTTCCCATCACTAATATCAGGTGGTGTGACAATATAGAGTTGATTGTGTCTTATCAACAACAGGTGCCCTGTAGTTGTACAGTATAAGGTCTGGTATTTACAGCATAAGCAGAGAAAATCTTAGAAGCATTTCTGTTCAAAACAGTTGTTAAAAATGAAATCATTTTTCATTTAGGCACACAGATATCAAGAATCAGCCTTAGAACCTCAACAATGGTGACCATCAAAAAAGCATGTTCCACTGCATTCTGGGTGCCACCAATCAAAACTAATTTATGATTGCCCCGAGTGCTCTCATAGACTTCCATTCAAAGATCATTTTTTTCAAACTGCAGGCACTGCAATGCAATCTCAATGAGTTCCGAGAGGACTAGCACTAACATGTTTTTGTCATCATGCATAAACTTAACTTGTGCAAGGATTGGTGGGAGCAGTGACAATCCAATAATATTTAAAAACTATTTAGAATTTTAACAACAAGAAAAAAGGAAAATGACTTTAATCTCTCTATCAAATGTGATAACCCTGATGCCAACTCAAATTCACTTGTCAGTTGAACTTGATCAACATCATGGCCAAAGTTTCCTCACTTGAATTCTATTGTGTCATGGAAAGAAATATTATTCAGTTATTGTAGAAATAAGGATAAATTGGCAATTAAAGAATTAGGAACACCAAGACCAAATTTATACATCAAAGAAGTAACTACAAAGGCCGAGAAGTCATATAAACAGGGATTTTCAAGGACGCGGTAAAAGCAGAAAAACTGGCTAGCGGGCTGCGAAAGAGTTAACACTTTATTCTGCTACCCCTGCATTTTGTTCCATCCTAAGAGCGTGATTGACATCTCATGGACAACTACAGGTGTAATGTGATGTAAGTAAGCGGTATAATGTAAGTGAGCAATGTAATCCCACATAGCAACATTGTGTCGGCCCAGATCCAGCCCACATCTGGCACACGTGGAAAGATGATCTGGCCCACATGCAGCGTGGAATGATGGCACTTGGGCGGACCGCTCCTGTTAGCCAGATTTGAGCCACAAGCAGGCTATAGCAATGCCACATGTCAGCCAAGAGTAAAGAAATTAACCAGAACTGGACCTTATCTGAGCCACAAAATCTGTGTATAATAAATATGAAGTAGAATCACTGAAGGAAAGAAGAGAACAGAAAAAGAGATAAGCAGAAACACAAGAACTACAACTGACTTCAGCCACCTTAGATGAAATCAATTGAAGATAAAAGAAGACATTAAATCTCTGGAGATCTCACCAGAGGAAGATTAAACACTTCCACAAACTGCATTACCAGCTTCACTTATTATTAACCAGACTGAATTTATTTCTGTTAGACATCTACAAAATTTTTGCACCCACTTTATATTAAGTGGCCTTAACTTCTATGTACTTACATTTTAATTAATAATTTAGTACAATGTACTTATTGTGTACATACATGTTTTTACATTGTACTTATATTTAAAAAAAACTACATGTAATTACATCTGTATTTAATTTCCGTAATTACATTTATAATTACACTGTTGACCCATACTTTACACCTTAACCCAACCTTAAACCTACCCATACCTCCAACCCTCTCCCTAACCTTACCCCTATCCCACCTCAATAGCAGCAAAAGTGTTTTACAATACAATATGAACACAATAAGTACATTGTACTTATTTTTTTATGTAAGTACATAGTAGTTAAGGCCACCTAATATAAAGTGGGACCAAAGTTTTTATTGAGAATTAACAGGTTTAACTCGAATGTGTCTCACCATAACGGTGATTAGTGTTTCCATTAGTTGCGCTCTTAACTCTTATTCTATCTTTTGTCTTTTTTGGCTGCTGTGACGGTGCATTTGTTAAACACATTTGTGGCGTCAAAGAAAGTTAAAGAGAATAGAGGTCAGGTGATGGCGGTTATCTGTGTTGATGATTTTATAATCCTCATGAAACAGCAATCCTCATGTTTGTTAAAAGATTTTAACTGATTGCTATAATACTGCTGGACCTCATGTGGCAGAAACAAAGGGTTTGTAATACAAATGTATCATTGGAACAACATAATTGTTAGATTAAACAAAAACATCAATGAACCAGTGTACTTCATGATGATTATAAAACCATCAACAGATAACGGCAGTCACTTGATATCATGTCACTCTAGCTTTCTTTGAAGCTGCAAATGTGTTTAACAAACACACCATCACAGCAGCCAAAAAAAAGACAAAGTATATGATAAGAGTTAAGAGCCCAACTAATGAAAACACTAATCACTGTTATGGTGAAACACATTAGAGTTAAACCTCTGTTAATTCTCAATAAAAACTTTTGTACATGTCTAACAGAAATAAAGTCAGTCTGGTTAGTAATAAGTGAAGCCGGTTAAAGCTGTTTGTGGAGTTGTTTAATCCTCCTCTGCCAAGATCTTGAGAGATTTAATGTCTTCTTTTATCTTTAGTTGATTTTATCTAAGGTTGTGGCTGAAGTCAGTTGTAGTTCTTGTGTTTCTGCTCTTCTCTTTTTCTGTTCTTTTGTTTCCTTCAGTGATTCTGCTTGTTAACAGGCTTATTAAGGCTCAAATTATTTGATATTTAATATACACAGATTTTGTGGCTCAGATAAGGTCCAGTTCTGGTTAATTTCTTTACTCTTGGCTGACATGTGGCATTGCTATGGCCTGCTTGTGGCTCAATTCTGGCAAACAGGAGCGGTCCGCCCAAGTGCCATCATTCCACGCTGCATGTGGACCAGATCATCTTTCCACGGGTGCCAGATGTGGGCCGACACAATGTTGCTATGTGGGATATAAGTGAGCAATGTAAGTAAGAAGTATAATGTAGTGATGCCGACATGCATGTCCCACTTTTATGAAATTATTTGGCCCATGCTGCAAATAAAGTAAAATTGATTTACCCACCCCAACCCGACCCACAGGTTATGAGACGACCCGCGCATCACTAGTGTAATGTAAGTAAGCAATGTAATACAAATGAGCTGTGTAATACAAATTAGCTATGCAATATAAGTAAGTTGTGTAGAAATGTATGTGACTTCAATTATTTCTTATTAAACTGAAATTGAAGTATAAAGTTTTTTGCAAAACCACATCCGGGCTTCAGTCTTCAACACGCATATAGAAACATAAGGAGAGCAAGAAATTGATTGTTAGAGTCAGTTTATTTTTAATTAATACTGTAGTGGTTCAGTTTATTTTACATATTTAACTAACCGTTAATTTATCATTTGAATGGGTGAGCTATCATCATTAATCATGAAAACATTTGCCCCCCCCCCCCCCCCCCCGCAACTGTAATTAATGTATTGTTTTAGCCAAAGCTTAGGCGATTGTCATATATTTAATTCTCAGTCAGTACTTAAAATTCAAACTCACATTTTTCTAAATCAAAACAGAAAATTAATAATACTTACTTTTTAATACAATGAACACCATTATGGAATCTGGCAGTCCACTGTGTTCAATATTTATTCAGAAACCAGATCAGGCATAGATTTCCTGAAATTAAAAAAAATATATATAAAAAATAAACTTTTTAATTAAATTAGCCATGATGAGGAGAGCAATGAATGTAGTCACATTTGTTAGGTTTTTACACTGTCAGTTTAACCAAAATGTGTGACAGGATTGAAATTACTATCATAATTTAGATAAACAGTATCCTTCTAGATTTCAGAAAAAGTTAAGTCTGTTCGTTGCTTTCCCATCATTAAAAAGCATTTAATCATGAGCCAACCGTTCCCATGTTTAGGATCCCAACAAAGATATCGAATACAGATGAAAAATGTACCAACCAATCCTGGATTGCGAGATTTAAACATTGCCTCGCAGATTTGCTTTTAGAAGCCTACACTGTAAAACCCGACAAGTAACTTAACTTAACCGTTTGAGTAAACTGATTGCCTTGACTAGTTTCCCCTGTGAAAAAGAAGCGCACTTAAGTATACTTTTATAAAGTGTACTTATTGCAGAAATAATATATTTTAAAAGAACACAAATAAATGCAAAATGTTATTTTCGCCTCTTAAGTACATTGTATTTGTAATTAATTTCAAATGTATAACATTTTAAAGTTATATTAAATGCAATAATTTGAACTTTTGAGTGATTTTTTTGAACAACTTAAGTGGGACTTAAGTGGCACTTTTTAGTACATCTTTATATGTACAATTATATGTTGCTGATTGCTTCTAGTGTCTAAAATATACTTTAAGTGTACTATTAATGTATTGTTAACAATACACTTAAGTGTTAATTTAATGTAATGTTTTTGACCACATAAATGCATGTTATTTGTAATAAATTTCTATTACAATTTAAAATTACATTAATTATGTACTTCTGAATAAGCAATTAATGTGAACTAAATATCATATCTCTGGCAATGAAGTTGAAATGTAGTAAAAAAAATAACCTCTTAACCTAGTTACAATGCAAAAACACAAAAAGGTAAAACCTCAACATTTATTGACAAAATCTCGAAAACAAATACACAAAAATGCTTTTTGCTGATGCACAAGAAAAACCTAACACTTATACAGTTACAAGACTTCAACTCAATTATTAGAAAGAGTCTGGAGAACAATGGTAATTTCACCATCATGGAAAAGTGAAGTGAAGTGAAGTGAAGTGACATTCAGCCAAGTATGGTGACCCATACTCAGAATTTGTGCTCTGCATTTAATCCATCCGAAATGCACACACACAGAGCAGTGAACACACACACACACTGTGAGCACACACCCGGAGCAGTGGGCAGCCATTTATGCTGCGGCGCCCGGGGAGCAGTTGGGGGTTCGATGCCTTGCTCAAGGGCACCTAAGTCGTGGTATTGAAGGTGGAGAGAGAACTGTACATGCACTCCCCCCACCCACAATTCCTGCCAGCCCGGGACTCGAACTCACAACCTTTCGATTGGGAGTCCGACTCTCTAACCATTAGGCCACGACTTCCAAAAAACATCATTCTGTAACGTGTAAAAATGTTTCCTCATCTGGGACCTAAAAATGTCCACAAGGTCAAAATTGACTAGTATTACTATACGTATGGAATAATTTGAAAATAAAAAATAAATGAAAGAAAAATATCTCTCCATGTACAACAAATGAGACATTATTGTAAACCATTACCAAAGTGGGCTACTTGTACCCCTGGTTTCACAGACAAGGCTTAAGACCAGCCCAATACTAAAATGTAATTCTGAGCTGTTTCAACTGATAGAAACTTGCACTGACTAATCTTTAAAAATGCAAGTGTCTTTGTTTTGTCTCAAGATGCACACCAGTAATGTTTTTTTCTAAGGCATGTCAAGGAAAATTACTTAAATGGCCTTACTGAACTATGATCCTGGCTAAGTCTAAGCCCTGTCTGTGAAACCAGGCCATTAGTTCTCAAACCGTTACTAGCACCTACATTAAACAGGACCGAAAGTTTTCTTCTAAAATCTTAATCCAGCAATAGTGAATGCAAGTTTGACTAAATTAATTAATTAATTTAAAAAAAGAACTCCAAGTGAACTTGCTGGGACGTGCTGTCTGTCAAATGTCCCAGAAGCTCTCCATCAGCACTAAACTTCACATGTCATGAAGCTGCACACCATCTCTCCACAGTCTGTGAAAAATGATCCAGAGGCAGGAAAGTCCAAAAGAATTCCTTGAGGAAAGAAAGAATAACAATTGTTATAAAACATATCCAGCCATTATAAATGGTTCAGTTGACTGAAAGCAATAGACACACTTGGTCTAAACTTTATATACACCTTGTAGTAAATGTTAATAATTTAAGCAGTAAGAGGGTAGAGAGGTAGAATAATAAAAAAGGCAATTATTGCCCTGATGAAGCAGTATATTCTTCAAGGTGTGTGTAAACCTTTGACCACATCTGCATCACCTAAGAGCTGAATTAACGTTACCTCAATCATCAGGGCAACATGTTGGTAAATACTGGGAGATGTTCCTTCAGATTTCCCATAAACAGCAGAATTCCTGATCACACCATCTTTATTGACACTGGGCTTTAAAAATATATTACATTTTTACAAACATTCATTATTCCTACTTTACAGGGAATAAAACATAACTCTACCAATTACCAAAAATAAGTAAATATCCCATTTATTTTATTTATTTTTAATAAAAATAACAAATAAATTAATCTTGCCTTGTAAGCTTCTCTCACACATCTTCATGAATGATGTTCCTGTATGTACCACGGCTGGCACAGAAAAGCTACTGTCCTCATCCTTTGGTTTGTTACCTGTAAAATATATGATGATTAGAGGCGGTCTGTAAATGCACAGTTGGGAATATATTACTTGCAAATGGAAAAGATTCAAAGTAGTTCAAATCCGCAGGTATAGACTTAATATAGCACTTTTAGCTTGTGAGCAGGGTGAGCGGACTAGGCAACAATTCGTTAAAAACTTGTAACATCACCTCTTCAGTACTGGTCTGTGTCTCCACATTGTATCTCCAGTAACAAAACTGTACTGATCCTGCAAAATGAATAACTCCAGATAAATAGAAACATATTAAATTACAAGCACAATCAGTGCAATCAAATGCAAAAAGAAAAAGAAAAAGAAAAAACAGAATTATTTCTAGACTGACAGGTGACTGATATATTTAATATTACTATTAATATTAATATCGATTATGTACATTAAATAACTACAAGATCAGATCTCTGAATTTTGTTCACTAGCAGTAATTAAATTTTAAATCGTTCAGTTCAAATAAAATATTGTATTTTCAGCTGCCAATATTTTTAGTCCACACACGCCATCACATTCCAATATCAGAATTCAGTCAGAGATTAATTCAACCTCCTGAGTTCATATAGCAAGAACTGCCGCATCATGGTGAAAGCCACATGAACGGCAAGATTAAGGATGAAGAAATCGTATATGAAGATATACTTACTTGATGTGTCGTCTACAGCACATAATGTCTCATGTAATCATCCAAACGTGGCGCTCCGTTGTCCTCTTCTTGCTTGTTCCTCACACACACATTGCAGTTACACAAACATGACGCACGGCACATTTTTCAAAATCTGCAGAAGTAGTGCGCCGTCGTGACGTAATATTTTGGTGCATGCGCATTAAACAAAAGAGACACTGTGGTTACCTATTATTTTAAGCTTTCCATTTCTACTCAAGTTCAAGTTGTTCTAATTCATTGGTTAGACTCATTCACATAACTAAAAGTCATTTTTACAGTGCAGTTTAGCCTATATTAGAAACCAAATGTAGGCTATTTGAATCCAACTTTTGCTTGCAATTAATGCACTTAAATGTGTGTTTAAGTGACTTAGAACAACATGATGTTGAAAGTATTCTGTACACAGAAGAAAATTATGGTACTATTACATACAAATGCAGTACTTTCAGAAAATATTATGTGGAAAATGTAATTTATTGAATTCATAGAGCAGGAGCTGGTGATTAAAATTTCAACAATTCAAAGTTTTATTGGAGTATACTGTATAAGAAAGTGTATTGAAGTTTATTTTTATTAATTGCATTAATGCACCTAGTATATATCATAGACATATTTAAAATACGTTAACATGTAATTTTGGAGAACACACTTAAGTTGAAATTAAAATCATAAAAATGTAATGTAAAAATAATGTGAAAATGTAAAATCATTATTTTACATGTGTCCTTAGTATATTGATAAATCTATACAAATAAGTGTACTTATTTAAAATACAATAAAAATCATAATTATGTAAAATGTAAGTTTAAGTAATACTTAATTAGACATTATCATAAAGTGCATTTTTATAAAGTGTAAAGTATGTTAAGACCTATTGTCATTAAAGTGTAATCTCTTTAAGTACACTTAAGTGGCCTTTAATTTAAATTATATGATATTATCTGCAAATGCACTTAAAAAAAAAAAAGAATACTTTTAAGATTGGCAGTACACAAGTACACTTTTAACACAATTAAGCACACTTATTTTTCACAAGGGTTGTGTTGAAAGGAATGACTCGTTTCCTCTGGTGAAATCAGCTGCTGAGTTCATGGGTGGAGCAAAAATAAGGCAGGACTTTTCATTTCTGACTCTGGACTTTACACCTGTGTCTGTAATATTATCTACTTTTTTTTTTTTTTTTTTTTTCACTCTTTTTACCACCAGGTGGTATTGTGAGCAAATGAAGCCTCCAGAAATTAACCCTTATGTAAACCACTTCACTGAAAAACTTAAAGCTTCATGAAGCTTCATTTCGCCATCACTTTTCTTTAAGGATGTTTTGTGTGGAATTTTCACTTTTGAGAAGCAATATGGAAATGTTTACTTTCTCTGCAACTTAATTATTTTGCTTGCAAAATATTTTATCCACATATGTAAGGTTATGAAAGTCACGCCCCACTTCTCTTACTTTCTAGAAGATATTAAAATTTATATAAAATCTTGATCTACCTCCTGTAACAAAAAGGCAACTAAAACTTTGAATGTATGCTCACTTTTTGATATTTTTGTATAATTTATATCTTCTTTTTTTATTCTATCTTACTATCATCTTATGTTTTGAGGGAAGAGGAAGATTTTGGTTGTGTAATCTGTTTTCCTATTTATTTTTTATTTTAGCTTATTGTAATTTTTTTTTCTACTCTGTCTTTTTTGTTTTGTAATTGTTTGGTCATCCTTGAACCCCTGGCTCTTTTACTTGGCATATGTTCTGTCATACTTGTATTTTTGAATGAATGTTTCATAAAAAAAAAAAAAAAAAAAAAAAAAATCTCGCCATCACTATTTACCACTAATCACAGAAACAGCTTTACTTACTAGACACGCATGACAATCGCATTCGATTAATCGTGCAGCCCTAAAAAAACATGTAAGTTTTAATACTTTGCAATTAAGTGATTAACTAAGTGCTGATTGATCATTAGTGATGAACAGCTGCTGTTAACAAACAGATTTTCTTTATATTGACTGATTATGGCAGAATCACTGGCTCTTTGAATGGCTTTCATTGTAATCAACAGAACTAATTATATAACACCTGTTTAGCCAAACTTTGGACACTGAGCAGCTCCATAATTTAAAACCGTCAACACAAATATGCAGTACAACAACCAATAGCTGATAATATTTCTTCTGGGCTTTTTAGTTACAATAAATATGTTTTAGAAACATATGGTTACAACAGTCAGAGAAAAAAACCAAGACTGAAGTCAAGGGTCAAGAGCCCAACTAAAGCAAACACTGATCTCTAACATGGTTACTTCAAATGAAACAATAAATCAACATCTAAACCTTAGTTCATTCTCAATAAGATCTTCTGTAGACGTCTGACAGAAATAAAGTCAGTCTGGTTATTAATAAGTGGAGCTGGTGATGCTGTTTGTGGGGTTGTTTAATCAGATCTTGAGAGATTTCATGTATTTTATTTCAGTTGATTTCATCTAAGGCTGTGTCTGAAGTCAGTTGTAGTAGTTCTTGTGTTTCTCTTTTCTTCTGTGATTCTGTTTGTTAACAGCAGCTGTTCATCACTAATTCACAATTATCACTCAATTAATCACTTCATTACTTAATTGCAATGTATATCTTCTTTCAGTGAACTCAGCTGAATTAAGTTCAGAGTACTCACAACTATTAGTTTTAAAACTTAAATGGTTTAAGGCAATCAGTTGCTTCAAATGGTTTGAGTAAACCTAATTTGTCAGGTTTTTAAGGATATCTGTTTACTTAAACGGTTTGAGTTATTTGTGTTTTACATTGATAATCAAGTATATTTGTTTCAATAAGGCAAATAGTTCATCCTCCAGTTGAATATCAATAATTTAGATAATCTCAAAATAAAAATTTAATTGAGGATTTCAGTGTTAATTAATAGCGTGAATATGTACAGCAAACAGCTACTGAAGTCAAAACTTAGAAAATGCATTGATTGATGATAACATTAGAGCATTTTTATTCTCATTTAAGCATGTAAAGAGGGTCTCACCTGAAATGAGTTTGCATGTGGTAATCTTCACCCAACTAGTCTGACTAAACATTTGAATCACAATTTTATATGTCAGTTATCTCCTCATCTAATGAGGAAACATATTAAAAATATTTGTTGTCTTCCAGAGAAAATTCAAATTAATATTCAAATTTATACACAAGGAAAGCATGCATACCGAGTCGATTTACAACATATCAAAATAATACAAAGATCACATTTAAAATATGTTCATACACATTTATATACACATTTAAAAAAAAAATGAAAGCACAAATGTTATCATCTTAGATCTCCATATTTGCCAAGGTACCTATTTTTGAAGTTGTCCTCAAAAATTCGGGTGTGCAAAGACGGCATCCATCTGTGACAACAGATACCCAGGAAAAGTGACAAAACTCATAAAACTGCACCTCATTAAATCTTCAGCTTGTTAAATATTCATGTTCAGTGTGAATACATAGAAATCTGTATTATTTATATATTGTAAGTTGCTATGAATATTTTGTTTTAATTTAAAAGTCCATAGAGATTTGGTTTATGCACAAACTGTAATGTTTGCGATCTACATATAAAATTATTCAGAAGAGAGTTTAAAGTAGAACAAACTGAGCAACCAACCAAAATTGGGCTGAATCTTGATTACATTTACACAAGCAAAACTAAATAATCTATCAAATTTTAAACACTGTAAACCCCAACAAATAACTTAACTCAAACTGTTTGAGTAAACAGGTATCCTTAAACCATTTAAGTTTTAAAACTAACAGTTATGAGTACTCTGAACTTAATTCAGTTGAGTTCACTGAAAGAAGATGTACATTGCAATTAAGTAATTAAGTGATTAATTGAGTGATAATTGAGTTTAGTGATGAACACCTGCTGTTAACAAACAGAATTACTGAAGAAAAGAGAGAAAGAAAACTACAACTGACTTCAGACACAGCCTTGGATGAAATCAACTGAAATAAAATACATGAAATCTCTCAAGATCTGATTAAACAACCCCACAAACAGCATCACCAGCTCCACTTATTAATAACCAGACTGACTTTATTTCTGTCAGACGTCTACAGAAGATCTTATTGAGAATGAACTAAGGTTTAGATGTTGATTTATTGTTTCTTTTGAAGTAACCATGTTAGAGATCAGTGTTTGCTTTAGTTGGGCTCTTGACCCTTGACTTCTGTCTTAGTCTTTTCTCTGGCAGTTGTGACCACGTTTCTAAAGCATGTTTATTATATCTCAAAATCCCAGAAGAAATTGAGGGGTTCCACTTTAGTTTTCCTGCATTCCTTCAAACTCCCACTTGAAAAAAAAAAAGAAAACTTCTGATAAAACCTTTATCCATTTTAATCCAGCAGCAATATAAATAAATGAACGTTTCCAAAACACAGGTGGTGAAATAATATTACAGAATTCATTTTATAGTGCTGTTAATACAGCCTTTGATGAAGTTATGTTATCTGATAGCATAAATGTCACAAATTTCCCCAGCTCTTTTTATTTCCTTCTAATCAAATTAACTTGAAAATAAAAACAACAACAAACAACAACAACTCATTGTTTGCTGCCTTAGCCTTCAGGAATCAGACCGACAGACACACACACCACAGCCAAAGCAACCACATATCCAATCACACAATGAAATCATGTGTTAGCTGTAGGGCTCCTTCATCTTTCTCACCTGCTAAGGCCGTATGAGACTCAGGAACTGCTGTGTGAGCAGGAGCAGAAGGTGAGCCAGCAGAAGACTGATGCAGATGTTGATTCGAGCCACATTATTCACTCCAGGGCTCCACTGACAAAGGGCAAAGGTCAACAGGGCTAAAGTGAAGAACACCAGCCCCACGATCACACACACCAAATTCAACAGATCCAGCTGAGTCGCTCTGAGAAAACAATTCAGAGTTCATGTGTGCCAAATCTGTACTCAGGGCTGAGTTTACCTCTTATTGTGGCATATAGGCAAAACACATTTTTGGGCCTCTATTTCCTATTAATACATAACAGTGGCATGCAAAGGGTGAGGTCAGGAAGGCTTGAGCACCTGCTCTTTTAACTGCTAATGGTAAACTTGTTTGCTTGTATTTGTGTTACCCCTCTAGTCCAAACATGATTTCAACCAACAGGGAACAAAACGAGGGGGACTACTCTATATTACTAAAATGTCTTTATTAAATGTGTGCATTTTCAAGTGTTTATGGAGTGTCGAAGCTAAATAGCAGCATGTTTATACTGCATAACATGGAGGTGCCAGTGTGATCATTTGCACTTAAAATACTGGTCTTACTTTTGGCCATACACAATAAAATCCAGTGTTAAATTAACACTATACAGAGTATATATGGACCAGAGGTGGGTAGTCCAGGGCAAAAGAGTAAAAGACCTGCCATATTTTTATTTAACTTATGATCGCAGTCGCTGATTTCACCAGAGGAGGAACCAAGTCATTCCTTCCAAGTCACAGACAAGTCAAGTAAACAAATATATAAATAAATAAACAGAAAAAAAACACAGCACAGCAGAGTTACGGCAGTCAGAGAAGCAAACAATTTTATGAAGTCAAGGGTCAAGAGTCAACTTAAGCAAACAATGATTGGTGAATTCTAATAAATAAATAAATAAATAGTAATAATAATAATAATAATAATAATATATATATATATATATATATATATATATATATATATATATATATATATATATATATATATATATATATATATAAATACAGTACAATACAATACAAAATGATACAAATTTTATTTCTATAGCACATATAAAACTGCCGTTGACCAAAGTGCTTTCCAGCAACATTACATACAGTCACACAAGCAATATTTAACATTAAAATGTCAAACTTGGTCCCTGTAGTCCAGTGGTTCCAAACCACAGTCCTGTAGGCCCCCCCAACACTGCATGTTTTCCATGTCTCCTTAATCAAACACACCTCATTCAGATCATCAGCTCATTAGTAGATACTCCCAAGGCCTGAAATGGGTGTGTCAAAGGAGCAATGCAAAATGTGCAGTGTTGGGGGGCCTCTAGGAACGAGGGTGGAACCACTGCTCTAGTCAATTCTCAAAGCTCTAGCAAAAAGGTAAAATTTTAATTTAGACTTAAAAGCATCCACAGATGGGGAAGATTTCATGTGTATTGGGAGAGGGTTCCATAATCCAGGAGCAGCCACTGCGAAAGCCCTATCACCCTTTGAATTTAATCTTGTTTTGGGAACATAAAGAATCATCTGATTTGAAGATCTTGAGTTAAATAAAACATCAACATCTAAATGTCTGTTAATTTTTATTAAAAGTTAGCCTGGTTAGTAATGAGTGAAGCTGGTGCTGCTGTTTGTAAAGTTGTTCAATAATTTTCTGCTGAGATCTTGAGCGATTTAATGTCTTCTTTTATTTCAATTGATTTCATCTAAGCCTTTGGCTAGGGCTGCATGATTAATCAAATGCGATCATCACACATGCACAGTATCATCAGCTCCTCGGTTCTCGAATCGCACACGTCTGACAGAAACGGTTTTTGACTCGTGAACGAGTCAGTCTATTGTTCGTTATCTGGCTCGGCTCAGTTTTCATCTTCAGTTCTCTCTTCACAGCAGTTCAGTCAGTGTACTGTTTGAGTAAATGAATTACTCTGGGATATTGGTTTGTTTTAACTCAGAGGGAGTGTCAGCAACATTAAAAAACAGCTTAAGTCATTTGTGGATTAATGCGTATTGGAGACGCAAACTGTTTAAAACGATTCAGTTCGATTTGGTTAATTGGTTCAAGAAGATCCGGTTACATCGAATGATTCGTTCACGAACCGGATATCACAAACTGCTTTGTTTTGAACTCTCTCTCAGAACAGACATGGAAGAGAAGACGATGAATAAAGTAATAGTTTTTGCTATTTTTGGACCAAAATGTATTTTCAATGCTTCAAAATATTCTAACTGACCCTCTGATGTCACATGGACTACTTTGATGATGTTTTTCTTACCTTTCTGGACATGGACAGTATACCGTACACACAGCTTCAATGGAGGGACTGAGAGTTCTCAGACTAAATCTAAAATATCTTAAACAGTGTTCCAAAAAAACGGAGGTCTCACGGATTTGGAACGACATGAGGATGAGTTATTAATTACATAATTTTGGGTGAACTATCTCTTTTAGTCCTGACTAGAATGACTGAAGTTTCTGAGAAAGAGTGCCTGATGATACCACTTTTCACAGACATTCTCTAATGAGTGTGGATTCACAAAGTAAAAACAGAGCAAAACAACATCTGTAAAGTGGTGGAAGCCTGTAGTTATCCTCTTGTCCTGCTGTATCCGAAAGTGCCAGTTCCACTGGCTTCCCATTGACCATCACATCGGCCAAAATATTATGTTCTTAATCTGAGTAAAACACACTCAAGGGAAATGGTCAAACCTAACAGACAGTTCTGAACACCCAAAACAGAAGAGACACTGCCCAGAGAACAGACTCAAAGCTTTACACTCACACAAGGCAAACAACACATCAGTGTCAATAAAATGTAAATATATATATGTGTGTCTGTGTGTGTGTGTGTTTGTGTGTGTGTGTGTGTGTGTGTGTGTGTTTATAATTATTTCTGACAATTATTTCATATGTCAGGCTATATAGAGTTAACTAACTAACTTTTTATATAGAGTTACTTTTTTCTGAAGTTTTTCTTCCACTAGAAATGAGAAGACATATTTTCAATGTTTGTGAAAGTACAAGCCATTTAATTTCCGTTGCCTCTAATAACAGCACTTCTCTATGAAAACCTCATCGTATTTTAGAGTTTGTTTCCATAGAAAATGTTTTATCATTCAGACACTAAGTAATCATTTAGTTATGTCACTAAAGCCTGTTTACCCTGCTTTATGATACTGCAGACTGCCAACACTTTTTTTTTGTACTTCAGTTAAAACCCCATAAGGTGAATATTTATACTTTTCATCTAAAAAAAATAAAATAAAATAAAATAAAAAAAAAGAAGAAGAAGAAGAAAAAAACACTTTTGAAGACAGTCAATAAAAACATTAATCAACACAGTCTTGAGTTCTAAGAAAGTTTAGGATCATTCACATGCAACATTTCTTACATCTTCAGTGTGAAATATTCAGTGCAGTTCCAGAGAATTATTTGTTTATTATTTAATGCAATTCTAGAGAATTATTCACTTTGTTGATTGTTGATGTGCTTCCAGGTGTTTTTTTCTGCCTGGGTCTGTTTCTTTACTTCACACAGTGTTTTCTTAGGAATTAGATTATGAAGAAAAGCCATTGCCAACATACTCTTCTTCTCCCTGCAGTGATCATATCAGGCAGTTAACGTGCATAAACCTGTATCACATCTTATCTGATTAAGGTCCTCCTCCACTCGTTCTGTGGGAATATAAAGGCTGCTTGGCTTCATAGCACTTTTTCAGGCTACACAAAGAAAGGAAGGGACGCGGACATCTGTATTGCCTATCTGGGTAAATTACATTTCTTGTTACTTTTTTTCATCTTCTATTTCTATTTCATCTTCTAATTTTATTTGCTTATGAAATTCACAACTAAGCATTATCTTTTTACCTTTTCCTAGGTAAAATAAACAAAAACAACTATAAGGCACAATGTCAAAAGGAATGGAGATCAAGGGCATTGCCCTGGGCATTACCGGTTGGATCGTTAGCATTGTCACTGGCGCTCTCCCAATGTGGCGTGGCACGTCCCTTGTTAATGCACAAACCCTCACAGAACAAAACATTCTGAACCTACCGCAGGAACTTCTGGCTTCCAGAGCCATGTCGGTCATCGTCATCATCTTGGCCATGCTGGGCGTGATGAACTACATGATAGGCACCAAATGCACTAAATGCACCAATTGTATTATGAAAGCTAAAGTGATGATCAGCTCTGGTGTGATGTTCATTAGTGCTGGAATCATGGAGCTCATTTCGGTGGCCTGGGAGACATACCTTACCATTCGGGACACAAAAGAGCTTGAAGCGTCCATCTATGTAGGGTTTGCTGCTGCTGCTCTGATATTGATTGGAGGAGCTTTGCTGTGCTGCACTTGTCCTGCAGAGGAGAGGAAGTACAAGATGCCAAGAATGGGTGACTCTTGCTCCACGGTCTGTCAGTGGTGGATATGAAAGAATGTACCATGTTTAACATTAATTTCTTGTAGGAAATGTAAAAAAAGGTCTCACACAAAGGGTAGAGATACTTCTAATGAATTAAAAAATATAATTTATTGTATTAATATGTTTATGCTTCAATTGCAATTAGCTCTGTAAAGTTTTCATTGTGTTTAATGTCTATTCTCAATCTAATTCAACAAAACACTGTTAAAAATCAGAGATCCTTCTAGATATAGAAAGTATCTACACAGTGGCTTTGGCCTTTAGAGATGACCAGGCACGTGCACACATAGACCTCAAAGGGGGATTAAACACCTGCCCTTTTCTTCCTTGAAAAAAGGAATATATATATATATTTTTTTATAAATGAATATATGTATATACAGTACAGACCAAAAGTTTGGACACACCTTCTCATTCAAAAAGTTTTCTTTATTTTCATGACTATGAAAATTGTAGATTCACACAGAAGGCATCAAAACTATGATTTAACACATGTGGAATTATATATGGAATTATATACATAACAAAAAAGTGTGAAACAACTGAAAATGTCATATTCTAGGTTCTTCAAAGTAGCCACATTTTGCTTTGATTACTGCTTTGCACACTCTTATCATTCTCTTGATGAGCTTCAAGAGGTAGTCACCTGAAATGGCCTTCCAACAGAGATGCTTAGCAATTGTTGGCCCTTTTGCCTTCTGTCTGCGGTCCAGTTCACCCCAAACCATCTCGATTGGGTTCAGGTCCGGTGACTGTGGAGGCCAGGTCATCTGGCGCAGCACCCCATCACTCTCCTTCTTGGTCAAATAGCCCTTGATGCCTTCAGTGTGACTCTACAATTTTCATAGTCATGAAAGTAAAGAAAACTCTTTGAATGAGAAGGTGTGTCCAAACTTTTGGTCTGTACTGTATATATGTGTGTGTCTGTGTTTCTGTTTGTGTACAGCTTTCCCTGTCAAACAATAAAAAAATCTAAATATCAGGTCGGGTGAATTTTTTTGTTGAGAAATGTTGAGAAATGTTGTTTGTCTTGGTGTGGAAGTGAGTAGTGATGAACAAATACTAATAAGTTACCAGAGGAGGAACCAAGTCATTCCTCACAAGCAAGTCTCAAGTCAAATCCCAAGTCCTTAAAGAGTTAATGAGATAATTGAATGGCTAATAAAATGATGATTGTGCATTATAGATGAACATGGGTGCAGCAAACATATGGCAGGACTTTACACATGGGATTATTCTGACAATGCATTCTATAGCACCTTAGCTGTTATAGTAAAAAGATTCTAAACTAATCATGCATCACCCATTAAATCTTACATTCAGAGTCTGAATGAAAATCTGTTCATCAATGCAAAATAAAAATAACGTGATTATATTTCATTTTGTATTTTGTTGCCATAACAAATTCAATTCAATTCAAGTTTATTTGTATAGCGCTTTTTACAATACAAATCGTTACAAAGCAACTTTACAGAAAATTATGTTTCTACAATATTTAGTAGTAGCTAGTAGTTTGAACAGGATTTTAGAAAAATAAAAATAATAATAATAATAATACAAGACGTAGTCAGCTAGATGATGAACTATCAATATTATTAATTAATAGTAATTTATAGGATGCAGTCACACATGTAGCAATAATTGTTAGTTCTGTTTGTTGATTCAAGGTTAGCATCATCTGGGGTCCTCTGAGGGTCAGCATCATCTCTTCTCAGGTGTTCTGGATCCAGACTGGAGCTTGTGTAAACCCGTGGCAAAACATAGAAACAAAATAGAGATATCATTAGCATAGCTGCTGATCCAACAAAGTAAAATTAGTTTAACCCAAGCTAAAGAATAAAAATGCAGATGCAACCACACTCACAATTTAAGAGATACATTATTCGAATGCTTGGCGAAAGAGATGCGTTTTTAATCTAGATTTAAACAGAGAGAGTGTGTCTGAACCCCGAACATTATCAGGAAGGCTATTCCAGAGTTTGGGAGCCAAATGTGAAAAAGCTCTACCTCCTTTAGTGGACTTTGCTATCCTAGGAACTACCAAAAGTCCAGCGTTTTGTGACCTTAGGGTGCGTGATGGGTTGTAGCGTGGTAGAAGGCTAGTTAGGTACGCAGGAGCTAAACCATTTAGGGCCTTATAGGTAAGTAATGATAATTTGTAACTGATACGGAACTTAATAGGTAGCCAGTGCAGAGACTGTAAAATAGGGGTAATATGATCATATTTTCTTGACCTGGTAAGGACTCTAGCTGCTGAATTTTGGACGACCTGTAGCTTGTTTATTGACGAAGCAGGACAACCACCTAGAAGTCCATTACAATAGTCCAGTCTAGAGGTCATGAAAGCATGAACTAGCTTTTCTGCATCAGAAACAGATAACATGTTTCGTAGCTTGGCATTGTTTCTAAGATGGAAGAATGCGGTTTTTGTAACATTGGAAATATGATTTTCAAAAGACAAATTGCTGTCCAATATAACACCCAGATTTCTGACTGTAGAGGAAGTAACAGTACATCCGTCTAGTTGCAGATTGTAATCTACAAGATTCTGTGTGGTGTTTTTTGGTCCAATAATTAATATCTCTGTCTTATCCGAATTTAATTGGAGAAAATTATTTGTCATCCAATCTTTTACATTTTTAACACACTCTGTTAGCTTAGATAATTGGGAAGTTTCATCTGGTCTCGTTGAAATATATAGCTGAGTATCATCAGCATAACAGTGGAAGCTAATTCCGTATTTTCTAATAATATTACCAAGGGGCAACATGTATATTGAAAATAGAAGGGGACCTAGGACGGATCCTTGTGGCACTCCATATTTTACTGATGATAAATGAGATGACACCCCATTTAAGTAAACAAAATGGTAGCGATCGGACAGGTAGGATCTAAACCATCTTAGAGCCTGCCCTTGAATACCTGTATAGTTTTGTAATCGATCTATGAGTATGTCATGATCTATGGTGTCGAACGCAGCACTAAGATCAAGTAAGACTAGAAATGAGATGCAGCCTTGATCTGACGCAAGAAGCAGGTCATTTGTAATTTTAACAAGTGCAGTTTCTGTGCTATGGTGGGGCCTAAAACCTGACTGAAATTCTTCATACAGATCATTTTTATGCAGGAAGGTGCTCAATTGAGCAGACACAACTTTTTCTAAAATTTTAGACATAAATGGAAGATTTGAAATAGGCCTATAATTTGCCAGTACACTAGGATCTAGTTTTGGTTTCTTAATAAGAGGCTTGATAACCGCCAGCTTGAATGGTTTTGGGACGTGACCTAAAGATAACGACGAGTTAATGATATTGAGAAGCGGTTCTTCGGCTACAGGTAACAGCTCTTTTAGTAATTTAGTGGGTACAGGATCTAATAAACATGTTGTTGGTTTAGATACAGTGATAAGTTTATTTAGCTCTTCCTGTCCTATATTTGTAAAGCACTGCAGTTTATCTTTGGGTGCGATGGATGAAACTGAAGTGTTAGACGCTGTAGAATCTACATTTGCTATTGTATTTCTAATGTTATCTATTTTATCAGTGAAGAAATTCATAAAGTCATTACTATTTAACGTTGGTGGAATATTTGAATCAGGTGGCATCTGGTAATTTGTTAATTTAGCCACTGTGCTAAATAAAAACCTTGGATTGTTTTGGTTATTTTCAATGAGTTTGTGGATATGCTCTGCCCTAGCAGTTTTTAGAGCCTGTCTATACCTGGACATACTGTTTTTCCATGCAATTTTAAAAACTTCCAAGTTAGTTTTTCTCCATTTGCGTTGAGCTCCAAAATGAGCAAAATGAGCTCCATATATTTGCGTTGAGCTCCAAATGAGCTCCACAAACAGAGTTGCAGCTGCAGGCAAGCAAAAAAGAAAGAGTTAAAAATTCAAGAGTCACAAGACCAACTTAAAGTGACACTTTTATATTATGGCAACTTCAAATGAAACATTTTCAATAACACACCAAGATCTAAACCTCTGTTAATTCCAAATAATTGCTTACTGTATGTATACATATATATATATATATATATATATATATGCCATTTGACGGCTTGTGTCATGGAGCTGTAAAAACGGTTATACTCATTACGTGAATGAATTGCATTTGTGCCAAACTCTTATTACAAAGCAAAAACAAACACTCTTCTTCAATCCATTATTGTTGCAGTCTTAAGTGTCTGTCATAGCAAATCAAATTTAACTCTGGTTCAGTGTTACTTTAACACTCTTGTAGCGTGGGACCATAAATGCTCTGAGCAAAGTTAATTGAAACTCTGTTTCTTTTAATATATATATATAATTTTTTCACTCTTTGTTATATTGCAGCCATTTGCTAAAATCATTTAAGTAAATTTTTGTTTCCTCATTAATGTACAAACAGCACCCCATATTTACAGAAAACACAGATTTTTTTACATTTTGCCGGGGGAGCAGTTGGGGGTTCAGTGCCTTGCTCAAAGGCACATCAGTCATGGTATTGAGGGTGGAGAGAGCACTGTACATGCACTCCCCCCACCTACAATTCCTGCCGGCCCGAGACTCAAACTTACAATCCTTGGATTGCGAGTCCAACTCTCTAACCAGTAGGCCACAACTTCCCCAAATTAGGGGGTGATATGCACTAAGCATATATTTTTCTTAGCATCCGTTTCTTACAGTGACTCGTCGATTCGTCACTCTGTTGAGAATGTCTTGAGTCTTAACCAGGAACATACTCTGAGTTGAATGAACTTACTCCCGGACGCATTTTTAAAACCACATACCTCGAGTAAGCAAGGTTTGGGGTTAATTAACCGCGAGTTCAGGGTTTAGTTCACAGTAAGTTAACCCTGCTTTCTGGAATATACCCCAGGTCGACAGCCCATGTTTTTTCTTGGCTTGTGGTTTTGTGGCTTTGTTAGTGGAATTCTTTGAAAAGTCTCACAATATGAGACTTGCTTTATTGCTATGTGCTTTATTGGTGTTACAATGTATTGCCAAAGCATAGTGTTTACATTAAATATAGAACAGATTTAGAACAGGGAATTTTCCAGAAAGCAGGAAAGTAAAAATGCAAAGTTTAGTTAGTTTATGTAAAGTGTAATTATTCTTAATTAATAATAAAAAGTTTATTTATTTAAAATACATAAAGTTTATTGTATAAATTGCATAATAATTAAGAGAACTAAATCAGGATAATTAAAAAAGTTAAATAACATGTATTTGAATCTTGTTTAATGTATGCTTATATACTAAACCAAATTAAACAATGCATCACATTTATGCAATTGTTTCCCCATCTTATAAAAAAATAGAATTAGACAAACACAAAAACAACTCTATTAGGTTATTTGTGAACTTACCCACTGTGCAAAGTTACGTCCAGTGGACGTCTTTTTATGTCTTTGCAGACGTTTAAAAGACATCCACTGAGGAGCCAGAATGAAAGTTTTTATGACGTCTTTTTTTGACGTCTTCTGTACGTCCGATTTAGACGTTCACAGAACCTCCTTACAAGGTTAAAAACTAGTTCAAAAGTGGTCAGCGGAAATATTTCAACATCATTTAAGGTTCATTTAGACATCATTTATACTGTTAATGTATAAATGAGAACTGTACATGCACTCCCCCCACCCACAATTCCTGCCAGCCCGGGACTCGAACTCACAACCTTTCGATTGGGAGTCCGACTCTCTAACCATTAGGCCACGACTTCCCTTTTTTCCCATTTGTTAAGATATGTCAGAGCAAGATATTTTCAGCTGAGACAGTTCAAACATGCATTTTAGTCTGGGACTAGCTTAAGCCTTGTCTGTGAAACCAGGGGTTAATGTCTTTGATTTGCAGTTGATTTTACCACATGCTCAATCGTCAGTTATTTCATTATTTCATGAAGATTATTTATTTTCTTGATTTTAGGACAAACACAGTGTCTGGAAATTACATTGAAATAACATGAGTCTAAATCTAATGCATCCTGAGACTGTTGATTTGGTCCAGAAACAGTATAAATGATGTCTAAATGAACCTTAAATGATGTTGAAATATTTCCACTGACCACTTTTGAACTAGTTTTTAACCTTGTAAGCAGGTTCTCTGAACGTCTAAATTGGACGTAAAGAAGACGTCAAAAAAATACGTCATAAAAACTTTCATTCTGGCTCCTCAGTGGACATCTTTTCAACGTCTGCAAAGACATAAAAAGACGTCCACTGGACGTAACTTTGCACAGTGGGTAAGTTCACAAATAACCTGATAGAGTTGTTTTTGTGTTTGTCTAATTCTATTTTTTTTATAAGATGGGGAAACAATTGCATAAATGTGATGCATTGTTTAATTTGGTTTAGTATATAAGCAAACATTAAACATGATTCAAATAAATGTTAACTTTTTTAATTATCCTGATTTAGTTCTCTTAATTATTATGCAATTTATACAATAAACTTTATGTATTTTAAATAAATAAACTTTTTATAATTAATTAAGAATAATTACACTTTTCATAAACTAATTACATAAACCTGAGGATTATGCATTTAAAATAAATAGGTTTTATTATCCTAATGAAAATAAATCGTATAAAGTTTATTTGGTAGATTTGTGTTATAATTATGAAAAAAATATAAATGGGAATTTGTTATATAATAAAATTACATAATTCTTAAATTTTGGGTGAAATATTTCTGTGAGTGTACACTGTAAAACCCGCCAAGTTAACTTAACTCAAACCGTTTGAGTAAACCGATTGCCTTGACTGTAATACCCGACAAGTAAACTTAACTCAAACGGTTTGAGTAAACAGATATCCTTAAGTTATGTTAACTCAAACCATTTGAGGAAACCGATTGCCTTAAACCGTTTAAGTTGAAAAGACTCACAGTTATGAGTACTCTGAACTTAATTCAATTGAGTTCACTGAAAGAAGATATACATTGCAATTAAGTAATTAAGTGATTAATTGAGTGATAATTGAGTTTAGTGATGAACACCTGCTGTTAACAAACAGAATTACTGAAGAAAAGAGAGAAAGGAAATACAGCTGACTTCAGACACAGCCTCACTCAAACCTGAGAAGTTATGTTAACTCAAACCGTTTGAGGAAACCGATTGCCTTAAACCATTTAAGTTGAAAAAACTAACAGTTATGAGTACTCTGAACTTAATTCAGTTGAGTTCACTGAAAGAAGATGTACATTGCAATTAAGATTAACTAAGTGCTGATTGTTAATTAGTGATGAACAGCTGCTGTTAACAAACAGAATCACTGAAGAAAAGAGAAACACAAGAACTACTACAACTGACTTCAGACACAGCCTTAGATGAAATCAACTGAAATAAAATACATGAAATCTCTCAAGATCTGATTAAACAACCCCACAAACAGCATCACCAGCTCCACTTATTAATAACCAGACTGACTTTATTTCTGTCAGACGTCTACAGAAGATCTTATTGAGAATGAACTAAGGTTTAGATGTTGATTTATTGTTTCATTTGAAGTAACCATGTTAGAGATCAGTGTTTGCTTTAGTTGGGCTCTTGACCCTTGACTTCTGTTTTAGTCTGTTCTCCCGTGTGTTCTCTTAGTCTGTTCTGGCTGTTATAACCGTGTGTTTCTAAAACACATTTGTTGTAACTCAAAAGCCCAGAAAAAATGCCATCAGGTGTTAACCTGTACCTAGGTGTAGATTGTTATACTTTATATTGGGATGATAATTATTCATTATTATTCACAATTATTGAGCCGTACAGAGTCTAATCTTTGATGAAGTGGTGTAATTTGTAGAAGTGGTTCTAGTAAAAAATGACACTAAGAGCCAGTAGTTCTGTGATAATCAGTTAATATAAAAATGACTTTCTAAACATTTTGTACACATACATTTTTCTTCTATGCCAGTAGTTGGACACAGACATTAATTATCAGAATATGAACCTCTACAATGGTGACGAAAAAAAACATGCTGCAATGCATGCTGGGTACTATTGTATTACAAAACTCATCCATGGCTCCCAGCATGCTCTGCAGCATTTTTTTTTTATGGTCACCATTGTTAAGGTTCATATGCTGATTATTGATGTCTGTGTGTGACTAATTGACACCATAGAAGTCCAAACTGTTTGGAAAGTCTTTGTATTATCGGATTATCACATAACCACTGGCTCTTAGCATCCATTTACTATAATCAAATTACACAACAACTATTTCATCGGAGATTAGACTCAGTACAGTTCAATAATTGATGATTATCATCACCAATATAAAGTATAACAACCTACACCTAGGTACAGGTTAGCACCTGATGGCATTTCTTCTGGGCTTTTGAATTACAACAAATGTGTTTTAGAAACACACGGTTATAACAGCCAGAGAAAACACAAAGACAGAAGTAAAGGGTTAAGAGCCCAACTAAAGCAAACACTGATCTCTAACATGGTTACTTTAAATGAAACAATAAATCAACATCTAAACCTTAGTTCATTCTCAATAAGATCTTCTGTAGACAGGTCAGTCTGGTTATTAATAAGTGGAGCTGGTGATGCTGTTTGTGGGGTTGTTTAATCAGATCTTGAGAGATTTCATGTATTTTATTTCAGTTGATTTCATCTAAGGCTGTGTCTGAAGTCAGTTGTAGTAGTTCTTGTTTTTCTCTTTTCTTCAGTGATTCTGTTTGTTAACAGCAGCTGTTCATCACTAATTCTCAATCAGCACTTAGTTAATCACTTAATTACTTGAATGCAAAGTTTCAAAACTTACATGGTTTAAATCAAGGCAATCTGTTTACTCAAACGGTTTGAGTTAAGTTAACTTGTCGGGTTTTACAGTGTAATAATGTTTGTAATAGTATTTTACCTGACAATTACTTTATCAGTTTAATATATTACACGCTTTCATTATACAGACTTATAGAATAGAACACCGTTATTACACCGCTTACTTTGAAATTTATCAGTGTCAGAAATTTTCTTTACATTAGGGGCAACTGATTTTTATTAACCATTTAAACAGAATGTCGTATTAGGCCTAAATAATATGTATGTCATCCTTAATGTTAAATTATTAAATGATAATGTTAAATTAGAATACATATAATATGACAATAGGCTTTTACCAATTAAATCAGTATTAATCAAGCCTTCAGAGATAGAAGCTCCTTTTTGATGTATTTACAGTTTAATGCTGCTCAGAGGTCTGTACATGCATTTAAATAGCAATTACAACTGTATAATGAAATGAGATTAATGTTTAACATTTTTAACACAGAAATATGTAATGACAAAATGAAATGATAGGCCTACTTTATGATACTTCAGAAAGTAATATCTTCACTAGGTGTGGGTACGTCACTGTGTTAATAAAGAAGCCTTTTATTCAATCTAATTGTTCAAGATTCTGATTCATTCAGGAAAAAATTCAAGTGTCTGTTTTTAATAATTTGTCACTGAATTATCTATGATAATGGGTCTTTCAAAGACTGATTCATATCAGGAGTCAGGAATGATACTCGATGGTGCATGACTTTGGTTTAATGACGTCAAGAAAATGCCCCCCCCCCCATTATTTTCTGAGAACTACTCACAATGTAACTGTAAAAATAATGTCAGTATGTAACTTCACATAACTCTGTACATATTTGTTTACATGTTTGCATTTAAATAAAGAAACCACTTGACACTTTTCTTGCTCTCTGTTCGTCTTCTATCTAGGTTACTTGTTTTTCATGAAAAAAAAACACTTTCTTTCTATATTCTATATATTTATTATAACTACTTGTTTTCTTTGTGTGTGTGTGTGTGTGTGTGTGTGTGTACAGTAGTCAACTTTTGAAGCAGATCAAATCCTTTAACCAAAGTTATCCTAAAACATAAAACCAAAATGCGATATTGTAATTTATTTCTATAATTTATTTATATATATATATATGTATATATATATATATACTTATATATATATATATATATAAAATAAACTTAGTACTTTAACTTCATTGTGCTACTCGAGACTTGTCATAGCATCTCCATTTTATTGCTCTTTTGTTAATTTTGACTGCTTTTATTGATCTCATTAGTAATAAAATAGTCTGCTAATATAAATGTAATAATTAATGATCTACTTAAAATATCTCACATATCAAAACAAGTGGTTAGCGTTATTTCAAAGGACATTTAAACCATCTCTGATTTTTATTATATCGTGTTATATTGTTATTGGACATAAATGCAGGCGATCCGAAAACACGGAGGAACATTGTGCTTCGTGAGTCACCCATCGCGTGTTGGTAGAGGCGTGTACCACAGATTGCTTTGCCGATTGCGAAACGTGATTGGTAAACGGTTTGCCAGAATATACCCTGATCGTGAATGAAATGACTGATCTGATACCTGATTTTTCTTATCGTGTTATATTGTTATAGGACAAAATGCAGGTGATCCCTAAAAAAAAGTTGTGTTCTTTAGCCTCGTAATGAATATGCAGAAGTGACCACATATTGGATAGACTACAGTATTCGAATGTTCCAGATATATGTTTGCACTTTGCTTAAACACTGGTTTTTGTTATAGACCTAAACCATAAATATTTGACTGAGAGTCTATTAAAATCTGTTTGCATGAACCTTAACTTGCAAATATTTTAACTGTTGCCCCGCCTTCATTGTCAACCATTGCCTTTTTAATTACATTGTTACCTTTAAAATTGTTATATTGCAAAGCAAAATATATATTTACATGCAGTACATGCATCTTAAAGAAACATCTAAAAACACTTTTCCAACTTTATTTGACCCTCGAACTCTATAACTGTCTATTCTAATTATATTTGATCTATTTTTATTAATTTTATTTAAAAAAGCACTCTTCATTCATTTTCTGTATTATTTTTCAATTATATGTACTTGTTTTCTTTGTATGTGTTTATGTATTTATGGATGTGTGTTGTGTGTTGTGTGTGTGTATATATATATATATATATATATATATATATATATATATATATATATATATATATATATATATATATATATTAGGGCTTGCATAGACTAGTCGAGTGATCGAGTGATCGACTACTTCAACCACTAGTCTGCGCTGTCGGAAACAATCGACTACTCGAGCATGCATGGACCAAAATGCATGCACATAGATAGCAAGTAGGGTTGCCACCTCTCCCGGTTTTACCGGGATTGTCCTTCTTTTTAATAACCTGTCCCGGGAAATGTATCCACTCTCCCGGGACACTGAATGTCCCGGTTTTCGAAAGGCTACGTGAATATGTATCTTCAATTTACTATTTTCTCACTTGAAACAGCCTATGCATTGTGCACAGATTCGTCGGTGTCTCTCATAGGGTGTCTCTTGTGTGTAGAATGCGCTATCATTGGCTCTGGGAAGGGTGTGTCGTGTGACGTGACGTAGGCTACGTCATCTAGCGTCTGTCTTGGCACTTAGCCAGTTACTACAGGCGGCAAATTGAAGTAGTGAGAAGATTGTCATTGTACGTCCTCAACATCGTTTGTTGTTAGTGTTAACATGGGTGGGGAGACGGAGGATGAAGATGACAGTGTGTAAACAAAGACTGACAGGCCAGTAAAAAAAAAAAATGAAACGTTCGACCTACTTTAATAATGACTGGATGAAAAATGACAATTACTCCACATGGCTAAAGCAAACACCAGGCGATCCACTATATGCTACTTGCTCCGTATGCTCAGTTAAAATTCTTGTTAAACATGAAGGCAAAACTGCATTGGATGACCATGCTAAAACGAAGAAACATCAGAGTCGCGTTCAAGTAACCAGACAAACAAAGGCAATTTCATCATTCATGATTACAAAAAACTCAGAGGACAAAATTACTGTCGCCGAATTAACAGCTACCTATCACGGTGTGCGACATGGCCATAGCTATCTGTCAACTGGCTGTGGGAACAAGGTCAGTGCAAAAATATTCAGTGACTCTGATATTGCAACTAAAATGTCTTGTGGCAGAACTAAAAGTGAGGCCTTAGTGGAAAATGTGTTGGCACCATTTAGCCAGCAAAGATTAGCAGCAGAGTTGCAGAAAGCGCACTATTTTGCAGTATTTCTGATGCATCCAATTCTGGGCACACAAAATTGTTTCCCTACACAGTCCAGTATTTTTGTGCATCCGAGGGTGTGAAGTTTGGATTGTTAGACTTTTACGACGACTCCAACGAATCTAGTGAAGCCATATTCAAACAAATAGTGTCTATTAGTGAGAACAATGGACTTTCAGTCAGCCAGATCAGTGCATATGGTGCAGATAACGCATCAGTTAATTATGGTCGGCACAACTCAGTTTTTCAGAAACTCAGAGAAGCTAACCCACAAATTGTGAAGGGAAATTGCAAGTGTCACATCATAAACAACACTGTCAAAGCAGCTAATCGTGTCTTTAGTGCTGGAGGGTGTGACGTGGAGGCCTTTGTGCTGAAGGTGTATAGTGAATTCAGTTGTTCTGCTAAAAAAGTGGAATTGCTTAAGGACTTCTGTGAATTTACTAATACAAAATACAGGGAGATTCTGAGGCATGTCCCCACACGCTGGCTGTCTTTGCTGCCTGCTATACAAAGGATTTTAGAGTGTTGGCCAGCTTTAAAGTCTTATTTTGTATCCCTGGGAAAGGAGGACTGCCCAAGTATCATCTGGACATTTGTGTGTGGTGCAAGTGATGCAGAAAATGTAGACTGTACTGTAGCTGAATGTATCCTTGCATTCATGCACAATGTGATGCAAGAATTTGATTCATCTATTAGAGTGCTCGAGAGTGACAGTGCTACTGTGATTGACGTTTACTCTGTGATGAACCGATTGCGCAGTCAGCTGATCGCAAGGCGCACAGACAAATTCTATGGCAGCAAAGCAAAACAAATACTGAGGAGCCTTTTACCCCAGCGACAGGAACAGTTCAGGAGCCTGGTGGACAGATTTTTTGAGAAGGCAGTGCTGTATCTTGAGGATAAATTTGACTTCAATGACCAGGTTCTTGCACACATTGGCTGTCTCAGCCTTCATGAAGGACAATCACTCCAGTGGTCAGAGTTGGAAGTTTTAGTGGAAAAACTGGCCCTGGATGTTGAAGAAGACAAGCTATATGGTGATGTAGTCATTCTGAATGAGGTCTTACACACCATTCCAACAGACCTTACCCCAGACAGAAAGTGGGCCTATTTTTTTTAGCAAGGCAACTGAATCCACCGAGCTGTTGAAAGTAGTTGCTTTTGTTTTTTCCATACCAGTCAGTAATGCCTATGCAGAAAGAGTGTTCAGTCATATGGAGGATGTTTGGTCCGATAAAAGAAACAGACTGTCAGTTGCGATGGTGAAGTCTGAGCTTCAGGTCAGATTGAATTTCAAATTGTCATGCACTGAATTCAAGACATTCATTGAAGAACAGAAACCACTGATAGCTGCAGCAAAGGGAAACGCCAAGTATAAATGGAAGACTAGGTAAGCTAAGGCCTATGTATGTATGATTTTGTTATTCTAATGTCAGATTGAGACATACTAAATAAAAGTGGCTATATATGTGGCTAAGGTATGGTAAATGCAAATCTAATAATGTCATCCCTCTACTTATTTCTTTAGCAAATAGGAAGCAAAAGCAAGCACAAGCACCAGTATCTAAGCAATCAGGTAAGCTATAAGTTAAGTAAGATAAGTGAGAATACTTGAAATGTTAAAAATATTCATGAGTCATGACTAAGCACAATCTTACTGCACAAAGGCCAATTTTGTGTTGTGGGTCTAATGTCTAATGGACATTTTTACTTGTGAGCAAAGCGGTCGGTCCGGTCATCGATATGTCCAGGTTTTTTATCAGACATAGGTGGCAACCCTAATAGCAAGTACACTTGAATTTTAGGATTACAACTTTGTGTAGCTGTTACTTTCTATGACTTTATGTTGCATGTAAAATTTTAATATGTAATGTAATAATTAGGGGTGTGTCCGAAGCAGAATACTTTATTTGGAATGGCACGGATAATGTCTTCAAAAACTGACAAAGAAATAATTCTGTCTGAATATTCGGCTGAAGCTGGCACAGTCTAGGTTTTGCTAGATAACAGTTGAGGGGATCAGCGCAATATTATACACAGACCACTAAAGTCACGTAATAAGTGTATGAAGTGAATGAATGCAAGCTTTATGACTGAGAAGAGTGCAAATCAAACACAGCATTGCTGTTGTCTCCCCGTGCATCTCTCAGAAATCAGAGCTTGGCAAGAGTAATATCACCTATAATAATACATCATATATGTTCTATTATCCCTGTAAGCTATAATGGTGATGATAGAATCAATGGTAAATAGTAAGGTCTCATATCCGCAGCTATAACGTAAATGTAGCCTACCAGTCGCCGCGGTGATATCTTTTGCCCTGTTTGAATCCGTTGGAAATGTCTGTCTAAATGCTGCGGGGATAGTTTGTTGCGTGTATGTTTCTCCTTTTTTTCGTCTTTTCCCAGATACTGACACAGTAAGGTGATGTCGACGTAAATGAGTTGACATGTTTCAAGTATTCCCGCTGGTGTTTTTTTTTTTTTTTTGTATTCCCGCTGGTGTACCCTAGATGCGACATATCGTTGTTTTTTATCCACCACTCTCTTGCTATCACCATTATAGCTTACAGGGAATCCAAAGTGCACCCAAACACCAGACCTGTTGGTTATTGGAGGATCTTCTATTTCTCGTCTGTTAAACGCATTGGCCATTTTGCAACGAGCCTTCAGCGTGTATTACTGAGTGAGCGAGCGCCTGACTGACTGACTGTATGGGATTTAAATCCTGCCATGATTCAAAACTGAAAATACAGTTTTGAAAGGTTGAAACTAAGTGTTCGAAAACTCAAAATCTTACAAAAAAAAGTTTTGCAAGATCGAAAAATAAGATTTGCAAGCTTGCAAAATGTAAAAAAAAAAAAAAAAAAATATCTCTGCAAACATTATGTTGTTTTTGAGATTTCCTTCTTCAGAACTGCAAAAAAATTTTTACGATGTTGCGCAAATAATTTTTCAGAGTTTCAAATATGTCAGTGTTCTCCCACTATTAGATTGTTTTCCAGGTTTGAAACCTTGTAAATGGTGATCTGAAAACTGGTGTGCGAATGTGTGAATTTTTTTTTTGAAACTCTGAAAACAGAGCTTTGCAGGCTTGCAAAGTGGTAAAAAAAATTACATCTCTTCAAACGTAATTTTGTTTTTGAGTTTTCCTCTTCAGAAGTGCAACACTCTTTTTTATGGTGTTGTGCAATAATTTTTTCAGAGTTTCGAATTTGTCACTGTTCTCCCAGTGTATAGTTTGCTTTCAAGATTTGAAAACTTGTAAATAGTGATCTGAAAACTGGTGTGCCAATAGGTGAAAGAAAGTTTTGAAACTCTGAAAATTGAGGTTCGAAAGGGCGAAACTTATTACATTACATTACATTTGCACTCCTATTGCAGACTATTTTTTCAGAGCTGAGTTTACAACACCCACTTAGCGGAGATACGCCCACACAGTTGCGAGCTTGCGACTCACGTGATTTGTGGCAGTGTTGTCACGCAGCTCTGCTCTGAAACTCTGAAACTCAGACTGAGCGAAAATGAAGCTTTGCAACCTCGCAAGTAAAAAAAAGCCTGGAGGGAGGGCCTTCTGCTCTTGGCCAATGCTTTGCTGTCTGCTGAGGTACAGTCCAATCACAAGTCGTATTTACTGGAAAGGTGGGATTGACCGACTGCTCCGCCAATGACAAAAGCGCACAGGATACGCAAACAGAGGATGCACAGATTTCTGGCCACAAGGTGGTCCCATCACGGTCCAGATCTACAATAAAGGTTACCCACTTGTCGCTGAAATTCACCATACAATTGCCAGTAGCCACTGAGTTTACCACTGATAGACCGGCGGTGCATCAGTATACACTCTCACCTCACTTTCCTCAGCTGGCGACTCACTTTCCTCACGCAGTGGACCACTGACTCTCTCTTCATGTAGAGACCGACTATTGCAATTAAAGTGACTTCTATAGTGCATCCAAAAGAATATTTAGATATTATATTTAAATATTCAGAAAGGTGTACAGTGTATTTTTTACTTTTATTAAAATATTTCAGTAAAATTATAAATAATTGCCTATTAAAAATTTATGAATGCATGGTTGCAAAGAGGATGCACAGATTTCTGGCCTAAAGGCGGTCCCGTCGCGGTCCAGTTCTAAAATAAAGGTTACCCACTTGTCTCTGAAATTCACCATACAATTGCCAGTAGCCATTGAGTTTACCACTGATAGACCAGCGGTGCATCAGTATACACACTCACCTCACGCAGCGAACAACTCACTTTCCTCAACTCAGTTTCTTTTTTGGGGGCGGGGGGTTGGTCCTGTAGCTAATTTCCCATAATGATTACAATGATTTTTTTTTTTTTGTGCTGGTAGTAGGCTAGTGCTTGCATCTTGTCTGGTTTAGGCCTGTCGTTGATAAATAATGATGACAATAAAAACGCCAGTAGGTGACAGCAAAACCATGGTTTTAAGTAGGCTATTAATTGAATCGTTCAAATCAAACTTTTCATTCAAAACGGCTGATTCTATTAGAAAGGAAACAAAAGAGTCCATTTGAATGGACTGTTGAATCACTGGCTCACTTGATTCGTTGAAAATCTGATGAATTGAAGCAACAAAACACCGTGTTAAGGGCCGTTCACATGTCGCGCCTAAATACGCGTCGCTTTCTCCTTCTTTCCAAAGCGCTCGGGCAGTTGCGCTCCTATGCACTGTTGTAGCTATAAAATTAATAGCACATTTGTGCTCGCGCACGTGCTGATACTCAATAATTAATGTTCAATGAATATAAACGTACACCATTTTTTTTCATGGCTTAAATTATAAGGACATTCTAACTGTATTTATTAATTCTAACAGGCTTCATTGCACAGTGAATGCTTTTGGACTCTTAGGACGTGTTTTTGTTGGGTTTTTGCAAAGTCGGTGACTCAAAATGTCAGCTCTATCCTCTCTCAATCCGTCACAAACAGCGTATGAGGACAATGGAAGCAATAAAAAACAACAAATATACAAGTGCTATAACAAGTCTCAGTTAGCTTACATGGAACAAAGGCTTTTAAATAATATAATAAAGAAATACTGATAACAGATAGAATAGAAAAAGAATAGAGCAAGCTAGAGTTAGAGGTATTTTTTGCCTTTGTTAATTGTATAATAAAAGAAAACCGATAGAATACAAAAGAATAGAAAGCTTAATATTATTCTTATTTTTTAAGAATAGTGACTGTTAAAGTTAGAAGGTCAAATACATTTGGAAGAGATGTGTTTTAAGCTGATTCTTGAAGATGGATAAGGATTGAGTACAGACAATCCAGTAAAGATTTACCCAAACGAAGGGCTGAGACTACAGAATATCCTCAATGCAGAAAGCACTCTCTTTCACACACACACAGTATCAATTTTAGTGATGTGGTGGAGAACAAATAGTTTATCATATGTTTTAAACATTATTAGCCTACTTATTTATGTTATAGGCTATATATATATATATATATATATATATATATATATATATATATATATATATATATATATATATCTACTAATTATATATTATAGTTTAAAATACAGATGCTTAGATTATAATTCAGGTTTATTTTTTATTATTTTTACAAAATATAGATTTTAAAATGTCTCAATACATATAGCCTATAGTGATTGCAGAAAAAAGTTAACCATGCATTCATAAAATTTTTAATAGGCAATTATTTATAATTTTACTGAAATATTTTAATAAAAGTAAAAAATACACTGTACACCTTTCTGAATATTTAAATATAATATCTAAATATTCTTTTGGATGCACTATAGAAGTCACTTTAATTGTAATAGTCGGTCTCTACATGAAGAGAGAGTCAGTGGTCCACTGCGTGAGGAAAGTGAGTCGCCAGCTGAGGAAAGTGAGGTGAGAGTGTATACTGATGCACCGCCGGTCTATCAGTGGTAAACTCAGTGGCTACTGGCAATTGTATGGTGAATTTCAGCGACAAGTGGGTAACCTTTATTTTAGATCTGGACCGCGACGGGACCGCCTTGTGGCCAGAAATCTGTGCATCCTCTGTTTGCGTATCCTGTGCGCTATTGATGTTTGATCCTCCTCTGCTGAGATCTTCAGAGATTTAATGTCTTTGATTTGCAATTGATTTCACCACATGCTAAATCATCAGTTATTTCATTATTTCATGAAGATTATTTTATTTTCTTGATTTTAGGACAAACACAGTGTCTGGAAATTACATTGAAATAACATCTACATCTAATGCATCCTGAGACTGTTGATTTGGTCCAGAAACAGTATAAATTATGTCTAAATGAACCTTAAATGATGTTGAAAATTTTCCACTGACCAATTTTGAACTAGTTATTAACCTTGTAAGGAGGTTCTGTGAACGTCTAAATCGGACGTACAGAAGACATCAAAAAAAGACGTCATAAAAACTTTCATTCTGGCTCCTCAGTGGACGTCTTTTCAACATCTGCAAAGATATAAAAAGACGTCCACTGGACGTAACTTTGCACAGTGGGTTGAGCTTCGCGAGTCACCCATCGTGTGTTGGTAGAGGCGTGTACCACAGATTGCTTTGCCGATTGCGAAACGTGATTGGTAATTATGAAAAAGCATTCTTTGGATGAATGAAATTAAGATCAGCCTAGAATTAGTACTAGAATTAAAGGAAGAAAAAAAGTTTTGAGAAGGCTTGGCTCATGATCAAAAGCATACAACATCATCTGTGAAACATGGTGGAGCAGTGTGATGGCATGAGCATGGTGTTTACTAATGACTGAACAGAGGACAGAAACAGCTGGATGGATTCTGATGTGTATGGGGATATACTCTATGCCCCGATTCAGCCAAATGCAACAAAGTTGATTGCTCATATACACCAGTATATGAATCAGATGAGAATGACAGAGCTCTCATCAAAGGCCGTGCACTTCCTGTGTCCCTCAGCATCTGGATAAGCTTATGGACAGAACCAACAGAAAAGAGACACAGAGCCATTCAAAATGAAAGGTTCAAATACTTTGTACTCAAGTGGAGAATCAAAACTGGACGCACTCTGAACAACCGCTACACTTTTAGTCTTGACAGCAGAGTTTTTCTGTTTCCAGGGCTTGCACTCTTTAATTTAAATTAAATGGCCAGGGTCAAGGCAATAAAACCAAACATGCCCGTCTCCATTTAATTTAGCAACTAGCTTACAACCACTAGCGACTGCCATGTTATTTATGTACAAATGAGGAGTTTTATGCATGCCTCTCTCCCTACTCTCATCCCTAAAAGACAGATTCCTAATTTGACATGGTGAAAAAACACACCTGTTTGTGTGTCAACACAAATTCATCACAAACAACTGCTGCATCCTGCAAAGAAACAACCCTTTTCTCATTCAAGTGAAAAACAATTTTCTCTGGGATGCAACGCTTGAAATCTTCCAACAAAATCAATTCTTGCAGTGGTTTAAAACTATTAACTTTGCTAGATAACACCATTTTTCAAAGTGATTCTTCTTTTCTCTAGCAAATTCTACAAATGTCTGATTGACTGTTTTTGACAAATTTAGAAACTTCTGCAATAGGCCTCAGGCATGAGCTCATAGGTTCAAAGTACTGCAGATTTAACAATGTCATAATCAAGAGACTGCTCTATTGGCAAAGCTGAAGAAACCTCCTGGGCCTTCCCTACTAAACTGCACTGCAGTAACAAGGCCAACTTCAAATTCACTCACAAAACTTTTGGCACTAATGCACAGTTTTTATTTTCTTTAAAGCATGATTGTGAATCTAACACTGAACAATTAGGACTTTGCACAGGAGAAGTGCCAGAGGGAGCTCTAGGTCATGGCAATGGAACAGGCTTAATCTGCATTTGCTGAGCCTGTAAATCTAGCTGCCACAATCTAATATCACGATCAGCTTGTACATCAATAACCTGAAGCTGGATTATTTGAGCCTCACACTCTTGTTTCCTTATTGATATATCTATTTTGTTTAGTTTAAGTGCCATCTTAAGTGTAAGTGATATAAGACAAAAATCTATACTGTCCTTAGCAAAGAATTTCCTCTTTCACCAAAGTCAAAAATAGGTAAGCAACACACACAAAAAAATGGCAGTGATCATAACAAAGGCTTACGTCCTCTTTTAGTTGAAAAGAAAGATAATGAGTATGGAGGAGATGCCTACCAGTTGGACAAGCTCCCAATTTATATTACGATCCACCCAGTCTAGGATAGGGCAAAAGCAACATTAAAGTAAAAAAAAATAGTAAACAACATAACTGTGATACAACAATTTTATGATGTAACTCAAACAAGGAAGTATTAAGACTTCAGGAGTGGGTGAAAATCCCAAAGAAAATACAGTAACAAAAATGCCTCTAACTAATCGTGACCAAGTCTACAGTTACCTTACAGAAATAAAAAGGAAATAAACAACAATATAAGTCCCTTTCTCCCTCTCTAGTTTAAACAGGAGAAAAGAATTCAAAAATAAAAAAGTGGGCACCCACTCCCTAGTACTTCCTGTTTAGGTATGTTATAATATATCAATTGAAAACAGAGAATAAGTTTTCACAATTGGTTCAAAAACAAATACTGTACATTAAGAAAATCAATATAGCAATATTTAGAAGTTAACAGCAAGACAGATAATCAGCAATTACACATGTTTAGGGGAATAGGGCATTACTAATATACCATGCAAGGTGGTATGTGCTAGAAATGGGTAAACCACTATCAGTGAGTCTGCCCATGGGGTGGGGGCACCGCCATGCAAGATGTCCCACATTGTCCCTCAGAAACATACCCCTTGTCCCCCCATGGGCTTATTAGCAGGTGGTCACCCTATCCGTAGAACAAGTACCCACATAGCAACAATTTGTTGGCCCAGATCCGGCCCACATCTGGCACCCGTGGAAAGATGATCTGGCCCACATGCAGCGTGGAATGATGGACCGCTCCTGTTTGGGCGGACTGCTCCTGTTTGCCAGATTTGAGCCACAAGTAGGCCATAGCAATGCCACATGTCAGCCAAGAGTAAAGAAATTAACCAGAACCTGACCTTATCTGAGCCACAAAATCTGTGTATATTAAATATGAAGTAATTTCAGCCTTAATAAGCCTGTTAACAAGCAGGATCACTGAAGGAAAGAAGTGAACAGAAAAAGAGATGAGCAGAGAACTACAACTGACTTCATCCACAACCTTAGATGAAATCAACTGAAGATAAAAGAAGACATTAAATCTCTCAAGATCTCAGCAGAGGATTAAACAACTACAAAAACAGCTTAACCAGCTTCACTTATTACTATTACTAACCAGGCTGACTTTATTTCTGTTAGACATCTACAAAAGTTTTTATTGAGAATTAACAGAGGTTTAACTCTAATGTGTGTCACCATAACAGTGATTAGTGTTTTCATTAGATGGGCTCTTAACGCTTATTCTATCTTTTGTCTTTTTTTGGCCACTGAGACAGTGTGTTTGTTAAAGACATTTGCAGCTTCGAAGAAAGCTAGAGTGACATGATATCAAGTGACGGCTGCTATGTGTTGATGGTTTTATAATCATCATGAAGTACATTGGTTCACTGATGTTTTTTAATCTAACAATTATGTTGATCCAATGATCCATTCATATTAAAAACCCTGTGTTTCTGCCACATGAGATCCAGCAGTACTATAACAATCAGTTAAAATCTTTTAACAAACATGAGCTCAAAAAAACTTTGCCTATGCTGACACACAAAGATATAAACAATCAGCACATGAATCTCAATAATGGTGATAATCAAAAATATTTAGATAAACTGATCAATTCAGAACTTCACTGAAAAGCTACTGTCACAACAAAAACAACAGCAAAAAAATATAAGCAAATATTTAGAATTAAACAAAATAATAGGTCAATTCAGCTGCATAATTTATTCATGTTGCAATGCATGCTGGGAGTTTTGTACTATGCTAGTACCCAGCATGCATTCAAGCAAGGTACATTTGATTATAACCATTGTTGAGATTCATGTGCTGATTGTTGATGTCTGTGTGTGTCATCATGGATTGACATTTTTTGGATTGTTAGAACATTGTTGGATCTCATGCTGCGGAAACCCATGGTTTGTGATGTAAATATATTTATAAAACAATTGTTAGATTAAAAAATTGAGCAAATCAGCCTGTTGCATGCAGTTTGTGGAGTTGTTTAATCCTCCTCTTGTGAGATCTCCAGAGATGTAATGTCTTCTTTTATCTTCAATTGATTTAATCTAAGGTTGTGGCTGAAGTCAGTTATAGTTTATCTTTTTCTGTTCTCTTTTTTTTCCTTCAGTGATTCTGCTTGTTAACAGGCTTATTAAGGCTGAAATTACTTCATATTTAATATATACACAGATTTTGTGGCTCAGATAAGGTCCAGTTCTGGTTAATTTATTTACTCTTGGCTGACATGTGGCATAGCTATGGCCTGCTTGTGGCTCAAATCTGGCAAACAGGAGCGGTCCGCCCAAGGGCCATCATTCCACGCTACATTTGGCCCAGATCATCTTTCCACGTGTGCCAGATGTGGGCTGGGTCTGGGCCGACACAATGTTGCTATGTGGGTATGAGCCACACCAATAATCTTCCCTTCCACCTTCACAAGGGTGCTTTTAATGTGATAATAGCCACAGCTAGACAGATTTTATTTTTGAACCTTATAAACAGTAACTTAAATAACACTTGTACTCTTTTTGCCACTGTTGAGATACTGACAAACCCTGCCAAGTCCCAGTGAAATGCTCTCAGACAGCAAATGCAATCCCAGCTAGAATGTTCTAAGAACATTACTATTGTTCTAACAATGTTTTTAGCAGGTAGTTTTATTTTTGTTCCCAGAATGTTCTCTCAGAAGATAGGATAACATTCTCTAAAAACATTCTAAAAATGTTTATTAATAACATTATTAGAACATTATCCCCTAACATTCTAATTAAGATTTAAGCAGAGGTTTAGATGTTGATGTCTGTTTCAAGTAATAGTTTGATTTGATGTCACCATAATGGTGGTAAGTGTTGGCTTTAGTTGTGAAATTTGATACTTGACTTGTCAGAGTAGTTCTTTGGCTGCTGTAATCTTTATTATGGCAAAAACAACAAGTGGGCGTGTGCATGATGCTGGTTGCTTGCTGATGAATAAGACATCATCACGTATGTGGTCTGGTTGCTTTGTTTCGCCGAACCTAATGTGTGGTTTAAATTGTGTATTATTTATTAAAGTGACTCAATTGTTCAACAGCCTGAGGCCCAGCTGAATATAAAGCATATACTTTCGAGAATTAAAAAAAAAACATTTTCTTTGTCACACAAACATCAAACAACAAGCTTCATGCAGCAATGTGTTTTGGGTACGTCATACGAAACTCATCCAAGGCACCCAGAATGCATTGTGGCATGAAGCATGTCACCATTGTTGAGATTCATACAGTAATTCTTGAGGTATCTGTGTGTCTAAACACTATGTGATATAAAGAGGTTCATGAATAAAGTAATTTAAAAAGAATAGACAAAAATATATATGATATAAATCTGCAGGATCCTATGCATTGCAACACATCTGCTATAGTAACTAACATTAAAGTAATAGCATAGATTAGACTCCAGATACAACCAGTTGATCAAATCATTACATGACATTTTTAACATTAGCAAGTAATCCACATCACCTGATGATTTTTTTTAATGCTCACTGTTTTCGCCGTAACAAATATAGTTACAGCAGGTAAACAAAAGGTAATATTGAAAAGAGTCATACTGCCTAAGTACCGATCACCATAATGGTGACGTCAAAATAAATATTTTCAATAAACCATCAACACCTCTGTTAATCTCAATATGAAGTTTTATACATTTATGACATAAATAAATCTTGTTTATAATAAGTGCAGTTGGTAATGCTTTTTTGGAGTTATTTACGCTAGAGTTTGACACCTTTCAACCAACATCTGACTTCTGTGCAATGTCAGTCCACATCTAGTGTGATGGGAAGCTTTATTAGAATGTTAGAGAATAATGTTGTAACAATGTTATCAATAGACATTTCTAGAATGTTTTTAGAGAATGTTATCCTAACTTTTAAAAGAACATTCTGGGAACTAAAATAAAACTTGCCGCTGAAAACATTCCCAGAACATGAAAAACTTCTAGCTGAGATGAGTTTGCATCCTTCTTTTCTGAGAAGATCATTCACATCAAGAAGGCGATTAGCACATCCTCAAGTAATGCCGATGTCAGACAGATTAGGCACAATATCAAAAAGATACTACTGTATGTCAATTTTTAAAGCAATTGATAGCAAAATTCTGGAAGACACAGTGCAGCACCTAAAATCGTCAACCTGCTATCTTGATACACTTCCCACATCTTTTTTCAAAAGTGTGCTTTACTGCTTAGAAGCAAATCTTTTAGAAGTGGTAAACGCTCACTTCTTTCTGGGACATTTCCAAACTCCTTAAAAACTGCAGTTGTTAGAAAAAAAAAGCCCCTCTTGAAAAAGAGCAATCTTGATAACACCATTTTGAACAATTTTAGACTAAAATCAAAACCTCCTTTTATAGGCAAATAAATCAGCTGAACAAATACTTAAACTAAAATGGATACCTGGACAATTTTAAATCTGGTTTCCGACCGCATCATAGCACCGATACAGCACTCAATAAGATAATAAATGATATTCACTTAAATTCTGACTCAAAATATCGGTGCTGGTATTGCTAGATCTCAGTGCTGCGTTTGACACTGTCGATCATAACATACTTCTAGAGAGACCTGAAAACTGGATTGAGCTTTCAGGGATGGTACTCAAATGGTTCAGGTCATACTTAGAAGGGAGAGGCTATTATGTGAGTCTAGGAAAGCATAAGTCTAAGTGGATGTCCGTGACATGCGGAGTCCAACAAGGCTCAATTCTTGCACCGCTCTTGTTTAGCCTGTATATGCTCCCACTAAGTCAAATAATGAGATATAAACAAATTGCCTATCACAGCTATGCTGATACCCTGCTGCCAAGATTCTGACTGGAACCTAGAAATTCTGAGCATATCACACCAGTCCTCAGGTCCTTACACTGGCTTCCAGTTACATTAAGGATTGATTTTAAAGTTCTTTTACTCATTTATAAATCACTCAATGACCTAGGACCAAAATATATTGCAGATATGTTCACTGAATATAAATCTAGGATCGAGTCAGTTAGAAATACCAAGGGTTCACACAAAACAAGGGGAGTAACCTTTAGTTATTATGCCACCCGCAGTTGGAATCAGCTTCCAGAAGAGATCAGATGTGCTAAAATAAAGTATTGTATAATAAAGTATAAATTAAGTATTGCACATGTTTAATAAACACACATACATAAGAAATCAGCAACAGAACCTTAACAATTGTAGCAATTAAAAAATGTTTTTTTAACAAATTGGGCTACAAAAAGTCACAACAGAAACACCAGAAAACCAATACATACAAATAAATAAAACAATAAGAACATTCAGCTGAGTAATTGATTTCACCTGAATGCCCTCAATTTTTTCCATTCCCTCAGTCAAGTAAACTAATGTAGAGAATAGAGAATGAGGGTATAGGGTGTTATTTTAAACACAGCCTCTGATTGTCTTTGAGCTCTGTTAATTCACAGTATATTGTTGTAGGCTGCTTTCTTGAAAATGACAAATATTACCCAGAATGCATTGTAGCAGTACAGATTCTAAAACATTAATAACAAACTGTTGAATCCTTTTACAAATGGCCAAAACACTGGGTTGGAAACACTACTTATTGTCAATAATCAACCCCAGATATTTATGAATATGGCAAATTCAATGTCCAAACCTTTAATAGTTGTCATCAAATGACTAGGTGGGGACATCCTATAATATTCACTATTTCCTTTGTTTTATTAATATTCAGCTGAAGACAAATACTGAGGCTTCAAAACTTGGGACAAGAATGTCAGGTACTTCCGGCTGGAGCTCCATATCAAGGCTTGCATTGATTTTATTTTAAGTATACCCGGACACAAACTCCACCTTTCCTTCCCTGCTTTCTATTCTGTGGCTCTTTTAAAGGCCCTTCCTTGGCAAAAACTTATTTCCATGTCAGCTCGAGCCAACAAACAATCCAAAGAATAAAACTCCCAGGAGTATCAATATCTGTTTGCCTGTCATACTCCTGATAACTCCGCTGATCCATTCTGTCCGCATGAGCACCTGGCCATGCAAACCCAGAATTTTACACTCTACAGCTGTAAATAAAATCAATAAAAAAGCCTTCATAAAGAAACAATTTTAACTTATTTAACATGGAGTAGCACATGCAACAAACACCTCATGCTGGTCAACACTAGAGCAGCACCCCCGTGAAGGACATGAAATCATAAAGTTCATCAGTAAAGACAAATAAGGTATTGAAAGTTCTGCTAAAATCAGTTTAGGCATAACATTTTATGTTTTAAATGTTTATTTTTCTATATTTTTGTTATATTTTTGCTTGATAAATTATCCATGATTTAAGTGTTACAGACTCATATATCACTGATATCACAGAAACACTACAAAAACATTGTATAGTGATCAAAAATATATATTTTATTTATTGTTTTCAGTGGATTTCATTATTTGTGCAACACATCATCATCATCATCATCATCATCATCATCATCCTTTTACATTCATTTTCCTCAGAATTAGTTCAACTTTACAAGAAAGTTGTCATTTAATCAGTTTTAGGTTGAATTTTTCTCAACATTACTGTGTAACTGTGCCAGAATTTCCATGTTGACTCCCATTATTATTCTTTGATTGTGGTGTAACTTCCTTGTCTTTAAGGTTTTTTTTTTCTTTTTCCCTTCCTTCTTCTTGTTGCTGCTGCTGCTGCTGCTGCTGCAACTTGTCAGTTAACTGTTCAAAATTTAAAGGGTTTCATGTTGCTCTGGTTTTCTTAAAGCAGAATGACGCAAAGAAATTCTGAAAAAAGACAAATTCATATTTAGAGCTTATGAGGAAATATCTTATCTAGTTTTTCTGTTCTTTGTTTCGGTGTTGTTTTCATCTTTTTCATTATTTCAACTCTGGTGGACAAGAGACTCACTGAAACACGGTAAAACTATTCCTTTTTTTCTCTGTGTTTAATTCAGTCAGACTACTTTTTGTCAAACATTCGAAAGTTAATTGTTTAATTGCTTTTCTGTTGTTTTTGCTTAATTTATCATAAATATTCAGATGCAGAAAATATTTCAGTAATCCATGACTAGTAATTCTTATAGCCGGATTATCCATAAGGGCACCAACCATTCACAACCACTAGGGGGGGCACCACATGACACAATCTTTAAAAATATTTTTCGTAAATTGTTTTATTATTAACTTGAAATTCTTGAAAGACCATACATAACTGGTTTATGAACACTAACTTAACAACACCAATAATAATAATAATAATAATAATAATAATAATATAAATAAAGATTACATGACCACTATCAGCCCCCCCCCCCATCCCTATTCTGTCAGAGTTGAGTTGGTCCGAAACATTGAATCGGACTTGGTCAAAGAAATGAACTTTGGGGATGTAGTTGACACATTTGCTTGCGCAAAATCAAGGAAGAAGCAGTTCTGCTAAAGGTAAAAAAAAAATCTGATCGATTTATTAGTATTTTTTGGCAAACGTGAATTGACTCTATCAATGAATTGATGTACATTTTGAATAAAGTGCTCACTGCTCATATGCCTAAATGTATGTAGTTGGACGAGTTAATAAATTACATTTGAGGAATCACCTTAATTACGTCTGATTGGGGGGGGGGTGGGGGGTTGAAGCACCACACTGTCTTAGTACGGCCCTGGTAATTCTCACCTAGTGATGAGAAATGATCTCAATTTTCAGCATATATATATATATATATATATATTAGGGCTGTCACTTTTGTGAAAAAATAATTTTCGATTTTTATGACATACTTGTTCATTTAATCGATTGTAAAATCGATTTTCCATGTAAAAAAAAAGACATTTCCTTTTTCAATGTCAAATAATGGACGAACGTAAAGAGAGCGCTGGAAACGCACAAGTCAGCAATATTTCTTATTTATTGGCATGAAGTTTCGTGCAGAATAAACAGCAACAGGAGTGCAACATTCTCGAAAAAAATATATGTGCAGAGAGGACGGCTGCCATAACAAAAGGAAAACATTACTGCAGGCTTCAACCCGACTGCATTTATGATTTAGGCAATTCAAAAATCTCCAAGATTATTTTAAATAATGATTCAATCCATTTCAAACAACTGTTAAAAAATTTTAACCTTAAATGGACTTTAGAACAGGCCATGTGTTTTTTTTTTTTTTATTTTTATTGAACGTAACCGACACTTAGGCTAGGCGGCACTAGGCAGGCATAATTAAAGTCTAGGGCCATTACAAATTTATTGGACAGGAAAACAAGTCGATCAACATTTCTGGGTCCAGAGCAGAGCGTTTTTTATTCACTATATGTCCAGCTGTTGAGAAGACGCACTCCGACCACACTGATGTCCCAGGGACACTCAGGTACAGCTGCACAAGGTGGGGGTATTACTGCCAGTTTTCAACCACAAAAGCCGGTCGCTGTAAGCTTGCAATGGTCCTTTTCATAACTCCGAATCTCCTGTAACTAGATGCGCGAATGAGGCGAATTCGCGTCTGACGCTCTATTCGCGTTTGGTGTGAACGCAGCATAAGAGGTCGCTTTCGACGTCACTGGGTCGTTTAGGCGCGTAAAATTGCTGGTATTTTCTGTCTAGCTTTCACAACGCATACTGCACTTTCGGAATTCTTTATTTTCTTTTTCTGCTTGTTTGTGAGTTTTGTTACATTTATATTTCTCCATTGTTTAATTATTTTAAAATTAATAGTGTACATATTTGGTTAAAATCGATTCCCTATTTTTATTTTCGAAACTTTTTTGGTTGGTCCGATCGATTGTGCAATCGATTTTCGAACTAAAAGTGACAGCCCTAATATATATATATATATATATATATATATATATATATATATATATATATATATACTGTATATATATATATATATATATATATCCCCAACCCTACCCCCACCCCCCACATGAACTGTCAGAAAAAAAAGACGAAAATGCTTTCCAAAAGAAAACCAACCCTTCAGGTTTACTTTGCACCATTTCATTCTCTGCAGACCTATTTAAATATCATGCAGGAAAGATAGATCTGATCGTTATCCAGATGGAAAAGTCAGTTAATGTTGCCAAGTGTAAAAGTTCCATGTTCTGATCGACTGATGATGAGTCTGTATAGTGTATAGTTTGTGTATGTGTATAGCTATACACTGTCTAGGCATTAATTGTTGACAGCAAAGTAAGAATTTCATTCTCAGGGAAACTTGTTTTCCTCACTGGGTATGAGACAATAAACACTTCAAATCCAAATTCCTTTGAATCCTAAATGCAGCCAGAGCATTCTCGGATGTGTGTCTGAACCTCTTGTCCTGCCTTGCTATGTCTTGGATGGTCTGCCAATTTTTAACCCTCAGGGGTGTTTTTTTGTAGTTTTGTTTATTTGTTACTATTAATGAATTCCCTCGTCTTCCTGCATTTGAGTCCTCACTTTGAGTCCTCACAATCGGGACAGGTTCATTCACTTCTGGATGTTTGTAAACAATGGTGGATTTGAGATTTGGTGGCAGTAAAGTCAAAGAACATTTAATTTATTTTGTTTTCTTAAAAAAATGCATTTGTGAACCAGCTAATCAAGGTTCTTGGGAATTTTAAAACAATAAAGTATTACTAGAAGTTCCAGGCAGGTGAGTTAGAGCTAAACTCCACAGAACACTGGCTTTCCTAGAGCAGGTCTGGACACCCCTGCCTTGCATCAAAATGAATTGTTTTTGGGAGGCAAATTCATTCATAATCTGTCAGTTTATAGTAATACCACATATTTTGTATTTATTGTATTAATAAACCTAATCTTAATCTATCTGTCTTTTTTTGTCAATTCCCAGTGGCTAGTGAGAGAATAATGTTTTAATACAAGGTTGTGTTAGGGGCAGTTGTTCTTACCTGTGTATTGGGCACCAAGAGGGTTTCAGTATTTGTCCAAGCACTCTTCTTCAGTATGCAAACATCTTCATAAATTCTGTACTGCGGATCCAGTTTGGCAAAGACTGTTGATTCTAATGGGCCTATGGTAATTCTGTATGTCTCAAATTCTGCACAAACCTGTAAACACATGAAGTGCAATGTGTTACAAAGAAAAACGGTTTAACAGCAAAAACCAATTCAATTATCAAAATTTTAAGTGATTTGTTTGTGTGAGTGATGAATAGTGTCATGTTTACCATTCCAAAAGGGTGAACCTGATTACATATCTGGAGCATTTGTATAATGTGAATAGCTCAGAGTAGTGTCCGGTTTAAAGTCATTGTATGACCACACCGCCATGTTCATAAACAAAGCTTCAAATACTTCCACTGTGCTGAGCCAGGGCTCTCCAAACTCGGTCACATTACATGGTTAGACATTTATTTATTATTTAGCTTTTTGCAATTAGTTAAAATATACATATTCTAACAAATAAAGGGAATTACTTCCGCTTTTGAAAGTCATTATGTATTACTAGTATACAATTAATTTATACAAATAAATAAATATATTTTGCACACAAAATGAGATAAGAGAGAAACTCCTATTCGCCATTTGATTAGCTATAGGAGGAAGTAGCTGAATGACAAATCATTCTGCCTCTTAACATCTCTTATTGTAAGCCATATGTATAATAAAAGTAAAGGTAAGTGATAGGACGTTTTATTTTTGGATAAACATTTTACTAATAAATACAATCTCTCTTAAAATACCTTATTGGGTTATGATATTTAAAACAGTTTGGTTTGATCTAGCGCAGAACTAAAACTTTAATGAAATATTTCCCACAATTATAAAATAAATGTATGATTAGCTAGCTCCACACTGGAGAGCTGCTTTATAACAGGAAATCAAGTTATAATTCTAGCGACACTGACTCTGTATTTTCATGTTTAATACTGAAAAGCTATCTATTGCATAAAGCCTGTTATATAAATAAACGTAACTGGACATTTCTTTACTGGAGTGGCTGGAGAACCTCAGAGTTCGTGCAAACATCCACATCGCTGTAATCAAATATGTTCTTAAGAGCTGCTTTTACATCGCGGTCAGTTTTTGTTGTGTTTATGCAGTTATTGAGAGCAAGGCGTGCAGTATATATTTACATATTCATCCAAGGTTCGGATCGGCTCTGTTTGCTCAAACTGAAGTGCTATCTTCGTCTTTTAAATTGAATCAGGAGAGTGTATTACAATCTTGCGCCACACTGGTCAAACTGCATTATTGGAGGCTTTCACATTAAGCATACGAGATCAAACAACTATTGTTACTCAAAAACATTTGCCGACAATTTTTTTTATCGTCGACGTTGTCGATAATGTCGACTAATTGTTTCAGCCCAAGTATATATATATAGCTACTCAAGTCAATACGTTACAGAGAGTCGTGCGCTTTCACATCTCCCAACCGCTCAAAATCATCTATTAATGGTGCAGTAAACCGATTACACAATACTAGACTGCAAAACAAAAGCACCCCAAAACAGAAACTCTAAGAGAAATTAAAGACTTTGACTTAACACAAGAAAAACTTTAGATTTTCTTACCTGACTGGTACCTCTTGCTCTCCTTCGCACCGTCATCAAATGCGTTGGAAATCGTCACTTCCGTTTTTTTTTTTTTAATTACAAAATTAAACACTTTACGTTAGTTTAACGATTGATAATTAAGTAAAATTGAAAATGAAAATTTTAAGTTGATTAAGCACAATACAATTGTGTTTTGGCGGAAAACTAAATATACTTGTGTTGTTTTAACAAAACATATCTGTGTAAAACGAACAGTGCCACAAATCCATTTTTTTGAGTGTGCTGGGAGTGACAATAGGGCTCATTTACATCTCATTTAGATAAGCCATACCCCTTGTAAAGCTCCCCCCTGTAAAGCTGCATTTTTGCATAGCAACGATTTCGATGTTTATGGAAACTCACTCCTTAAGAAACAGAAAAGTATTCTTGCAGATATTGTTGCCTCCAATGAAATAAGTCATTCGGGCACACTTTCTCTATGTCGGGGTTTTCTTTGTGGATGTAATCATCTCTGAAGTTTGCACTGTGCATCTGTTTGCCTTTAAATGTCCATTAATTTGCATGTTCTGCCAGTCTTTTTCCTCAAAGTTACGGATTTTCCCCATTTCTCTGTCTTTATCCCCATCATTTTCGCTGTAACGGCCACGGTTCAGTTCATCTGCGATAATCTTTGCGGCGTCCATCTTCATTGAATTTTGATATCAGCTAGAGCCGGCCAGAGCACTGCATAATAAGTAGCCACGCTTCCCTTGGAGGGCAGGGACAATAAAAAAACGGAACAACAGCCGGCTTATACAGTTTGGAAATACACACAGACAATGACACGCTCCTACTGTGTGCTAGAATCTCAGAAAAACAAGCCAATTTCAACCTCAAAATGTATGCTTTTAAATATACCAATACTGCTATCTCAAACACGGAGAGGCTTCTTCATGATCTCAACTAACAGATTCTGCAAAAAAAAAAAAAACGAAAATCACCAATTTTGAAAAATAAAAAGTGCTTCTTTCTCATTTTGTTCGTAAACTGTGCTGCCAAATTGTGTCACTGGTTTCCATGACGGGCCACATATTCTCCAATTCTCCAAACTCCAGATCTAAACCCAATTGAGCATGAATTTCACTTGCTGAAGACAAGAGTCCACAACCTCTGATCTGTACGGCACACTTACAGTAAGCGAGACATCGAAATCAGATAATCATCATCTCATGACTAATCTCTCACTCTCTTTCCCACAGACTGTTCATCCCAGACCTAATGAAGACTCAAATAGTTTTATAATGCTGTTGTTGAAATTCATTTAGTCTTCATCTTCATGTTCTTGCCTATTCACATCAAAAGGAAGATGCTGCAGAAAGAGGCAGAGCACAAAGGAATCAATCTTGAGATCTATGGGTGGAGCCACTTATAACTGAGAGGGATCATTAGAGATGAGTCCCTCTGGAGTCTAAGGGCATTTTTCGGGCCTGGAGAAGTTTTGTCATGCCCTGACATTTGTGCTTTTTTCAGTTTCTTATAAATATCTAAATGGGTAAAGTCTAATCTCACTGTAATCAGCACAAACTGGGCTATGATAATATGTGAAATGCATGCATGTACATGATTGTATTTTTGAGAAAAAAAATGTTATGCGTGCTTAGTGAAAATCACCTGAATAAGGCAAAAAAACACATACAGAACATTGGTTCCCGGGATTTTTGAGAACTGCAGCTTGTAGCCTAGAATTTTTCTTTCTAAATTATGTGAAAATCATCTTGTTTACTCACTTACAGAAAACAATATATTGATTTACATTTTCTAAAACACTTTTTGTTGGTAAAAGTCATATGCGAGTAGGCGTCAACTATCATGAATATCATTGTGATTTACACATGAGAAGACAAAGGCCTGCATAATGAGCTGCATAATGAGCCTTTCAGTCAGGTGTGTGTGACTGAGAGGGAGGAGTTACAAGAAAGAATGTGAGGACAAAATAAATGTATATAATTTTATGTTTGTAGTTTATTTAGAATATATTTAATTATCCCACAACATAATTTAATATCCACTTGGGGGAGCAGTTAACCAGTTTATTAGGAACAATCAAAGCTGAATTTCAAACTAATTTTTTGCATCATTACTCCATCCACACAATCCTTCAGAAATCCTTTTAAGAATCTTATTTTCTACAAAAAAACATTTATTGTTATTATTATTATTAATGTTGAAAAGAGCTGAGAATATGTTTCAGGTTTTTTAGGGGGAATAAATTGAAAGAACAGCATTGTTTTTACATTTGTTACAGTTATCTATTTGTTACATTTATATTATTTACATCAAGCTTTTGAATGGTATAGTATTGTATATTGTTATTGAAACTTTATATGTTTTTTCTGAGGAAATCCATTTCTCAAATCCTCAACCACATCACATCTTTTTGGGGTGATTTATGTCTTATTCTTCTCATCGCGAAGCAAACAGTAAAATAAAAAAAACTTGAAGAACAGTCTTGCTGCGTTTTCTTCTGTGTGGGCGTATTCAAGCCGCACTTCAGTTTGAATCTGAATAGCGCGTTCAGCGCGGGGGCGTGGTCACATTAGATATAATGAAGGGAGATGTGAAAAACGGACATCGCGTTGTTTTCATATGGATTACTTTATCACAGATTATCTGTTTTTGGCGGCACTTGTTTAGTTTAAAAGTAGACATGTCAAGCTTTATATAGATATATATATATAGATTTATATAGATATATATATCTCATGTCTCTTCATTGAGTATTCACTGAGTTACAGTTAATTTAATGATGTGTTTGTAAATGAAGATCAGCGCAGACAAAGGCTGCAGACCCTTTATGACCTCAACAGAACTAAGACTAGGCCTAATGAAACTTTCTTTATTAATCTCATTATTCTTTTGACAAAATTTTATATTCATAAATGTAAGTTTGCGCATTCCAAAACATCTTTTATTGTTTTTAACATTGAGGTCAAGCAATATGTTAACACAATTAAGTATTCACTTAATCAAAAGGCAACAATAACTGTGAAGGTGTGTAAACAATTTTATATTTTTTTATAAGTCAGTACTTCCCCTGGCAAAATGTGATGATGTGAGTTTTTTGTTTATTTTTTGTTTATGTTAAAATACTTGCAATGTTGGAAACTGCACAATATGTTATTTTTATAATGGAGATGAACGCACATGTAAACTGTGCAATTGTTGAAAAAAAAAAAAAAAACTAATATATATATATATATATATATATATATATATATATATATATATATATATATATACAATGGCCTGATGGCAACACCTGAAACTTAGTACAAAATATGTGGTGAATACTACAGAGAAAAACCTGGGCCCTCTTAAGAAGCCAATTATGAAACATCGTCCGTAGATAGGGTGACTACCCGTCCCGCGTAGCGCGTGCGCGCACAGCGTTTGAAGCCCAATTCATGCGTCCCACAAATTGAGACTGTGTCAAGCATAATCAATGCTTGCTCAAAAAAAGTTGGTCGCTCTATATCCTCGAGCCCCAGGCAGCCAAACGAACATTACTTGACAGTTCAGCACGCTACTGTTGCCACACCCACCCCTCAGTTGAACTGCTGACTAGGTTGTCAACTTTTTCGTTGTTGTCATGACAGCACACGCACGTGCATACCAGACACACTGGGAAGGAACTTTTAGATGCACGCTTTCCAATTCGAAAAATGGAGAAAGAGACTCTGAGGCACCGCCATCATCAATTAAAAAAGAGAAGGTGTGTCCTGTTTCAAACTGTTTTTTTTTTCATGCGCCTGCCTTTACTAACATGCAAGCTCACCATCCTTCCTCCACCTTCTCGTTCCGTGAACCTATGGAGTTATGGGTTTAGACTTTTTTTTAACTGTTCCTGTGGTGTTGAGCAACTACAATTCATTTGAATCCTATAATTGTATATTATAATTTATTTAAAGTGAATGAATTGTAATGAAAAATAAATACAATTAAATAGCTAAAGTAAATCGTAAGTGGAAGTGCATCTGTCAATTCTGTCATGAGCATGCATCAGCAATTACACATGTTTAGGGGAATAGGGCATTACTAATATACCATGCAAGGTGGTATGTGCTAGAAATGGGTAAACCACTATCAGTGAGTCTGCCCATGGGGTGGGGGCACCGCCACGCAAGATGTCCCACATTGTCCCTCAGAAACATACCCTTTGTCCCCCCATGGGCTTATTAGCAGGTGGTCACCCTATCCGTAGAACAAGTACCCACATAGCAACATTTTGTCGGCCCAGATCTGGCCCACATCTGGCACCCGTGGAAAGATGATCTGGCCCACATGCAGCGTGGAATGATGGACCGCTCCTGTTTGGGTGGACTGCTCCTGTTTGCCAGATTTGAGCCACAAGTAGGCCATAGCAATGCCACATGTCAGCCAAGAGTAAAGAAATTAACCAGAACCTGACCTTATCTGAGCCACAAAATATGTGTATATTAAATATGAAGTAATTTCAGGAGGATCACTGAAGGAAAGAAGTGAACAGAAAAAGAGATGAGCAGAGAACTACAACTGACTGAAGATAAAAGAAGACATTAAATCTCTCAAGATCTCAGCAGAGGATTAAACAACTACAAAAACAGCTTAACCAGCTTCACTTATTACTATTACTAACCAGGCTGACTTTATTTCTGTTAGACATCTACAAAAGTTTTTATTGAGAATTAACAGAGGTTTAACTCTAATGTGTGTCACCATAACAGTGATTAGTGTTTTCATTAGATGGGCTCTTAACGCTTATTCTATCTTTTGTCTTTTTTTGGCCACTGTGACAGTGTGTTTGTTAAAGACATTTGCAGCTTCGAAGAAAGCTAGAGTGACATGATATCAAGTGACGGCTGCTATGTGTTGATGGCTTTATAATCATCATGAAGTACATTGGTTCACTGATGTTTTTTTAATCTAACAATTATGTTGATCCAATGATCCATTCATATTACAAACCCTGTGTTTCTGCCACATGAGATCCAGCAGTACTATAACAATCAGTTAAAATCTTTTAACAAACATGAGCTCAAAAAAACTTAGCCTATGCTGACACACAAAGATATAAACAATCAGCACATGAATCTCAATAATGGTGATAATCAAAAATATCTAGATAAACTGATCAATTCAGAACTTCACTGAAAAGCTACTGTCACAACAAAAACAACAGCAAAAAAATATAAGCAAATATTTAGAATTAAACAAAATAATAGGTCAATTCAGCTGCATAATTTATTCATTTTGCAATGCATGCTAGGAGATTTGGACTATGCTAGTACCCAGCATGCATTCCAGCAAGGTACATTTGATTATCACCATTGTTGAGATTCATGTGCTGATTGTTGATGTCTGTGTGTGTCATCATGGTTTGACGTTTTTGGATTGTTAGAACATTGCTGGATCTCATGCTGCGGAAACCCATGGTTTGTGATGTGAATATATTAATGAAACAATTGTTAGATTAAAAAAATTGAGCAAATCAGCCTGTTGCATGCAGTTTGTGGAGTTGTTTAATCCTTCTCTTGTGAGATCTCCAGAGATTTAATGTCTTCTTTTATCTTCAATTGAATTAATCTAAGGTTGTGGCTGAAGTCAGTTATAGTTTCTCTTTTTCTGTTCTCTTTTTTTCCTTCAGTGATTCTGCTTGTTAACAGGCTTATTAAGGCTGAAATTACTTCATATTTAATATATACACAGATTTTGTGGCTCAGATAAGGTCCAGTTCTGGTTAATTTATTTACTCTTGGCTGACATGTGGCATAGCTATGGCCTGCTTGTGGCTCAAATCTGGCAAACAGGAGCGGTCCGCCCAAGGAACATCATTCCACGCTACATTTGGCCCAGATCATCTTTCCACGTGTGCCAGATGTGGGCTGGGTCTGGGCCGACACAATGTTGCTATGTGGGTATGAGCCACACCAATAATCTTCCCTTCCACCTTCACAAGGGTGCTTTTAATGTGATAATAGCCACAGCTAGACAGATTTTATTTTCGAACCTTATAAACAGTAACTTAAATAACACTTGTACTCTTTTTGCCACTGTTGAGAGACTGACAAACCCCGCCAAGTCCCAGTGAAATGCTCTCAGACAGCAAATGCAATCCCAGCTAGAATTTATTTTGTTCTAAAAATGTTCTAAGAACATTACTATTGTTCTAACAATGTTTTTAGCAGGTAGTTTTATTTTTGTTCCCAGAATGTTCTCTCAGAAGATAGGATAACATTCTCTAAAAACATTCTAAAAATGTTTATTAATAACATTATTAGAACATTATCCCCTAACATTCTAATTAAGATTTAAGCAGAGGTTTAGATGTTGATGTCTGTTTCAAGTAATAGTTTGATTTGATGTCACCATAATGGTGGTAAGTGTTGGCTTTAGTTGTGAAATTTGATACTTGACTTGTCAGAGTAGTTCTTTGGCTGCTGTAATCTTTATTATGGCAAAAACAACAAGTGGATGTGGTTGCTTGCTGATGAATAAGACATCATCACGTATGTGGTCTGGTTGCTTGGTTTCGCCCAACCTAATGTATGGTTTAAATTGTGTATTATTTATTAAAGTGACTCAATTGTTCAACAGCCTGAGGCCCAGCTGAATATGAAGCATATACTTTCAAGAATTAAAAAAAAAAACATTTTCTTTGTCACACAAACATCAAACAACAAGCTTCATGCAGCAATGTGTTTTGGGTACGTCATACGAAACTCATCCAAGGCACCCAGAATGCATTGTGGCATGAAGCATGTCACCATTGTTGAGATTCATACAGTAATTCTTGAGGTATCTGTGTGTCTAAACATTATGTGATATAAAGAGGTTCATGAATAAAGTAATTTAAAAAGAATAGACAAAAATATGTATGATATAAATCTGCAGGATCCTATGCATTGCAATACATCAGCTGTAGTAACTAACATTAAAGTAATAGCATAGATTAGACTCCAGATACAACCAGTTGATCAACTCATTACATTTTTTTTAATGCTCACTGTTTTCGCCGTAACAAATATAGTTACAGCAGGTAAACAAAAGGTAATATTGAAAAGAGTCATACTGCCTAAGTACCGATCACCATAATGGTGACGTCAAAATAAATATTTTCAATAAACCATCAACACCTCTGTTAATCTCAATATGAAGTTTTATACATTTATGACATAAATAAATCTTGTTTATAATAAGTGCAGTTGGTAATGCTTTTTTGGAGTTATTTACGCTAGAGTTTGACACCTTTCAACCAACATCTGACTTCTGTGCAATGTCAGTCCACATCTAGTGTGATGGGAAGCTTTATTAGAATGTTAGAGAGTAATGTTGTAACAATGTTATCAATATACATTTCTAGAATGTTTTTAGAGAATGTTATCCTAACTTTTAAAAGAACATTCTGGGAACTAAAATAAAACTTGCCGCTGAAAACATTCCCAGAACATGAAAAACTTCTAGCTGAGATGAGTTTGCATCCTTCTTTTCTGAGAAGATCATTCACATCAAGAAGGCGATTAGCACATCCTCAAGTAATGCCGAGGTCAGACAGATTAGGCACAATATCAAAAAGATACTAATGTATGTCAATTTTTAAAGCAATTGATAGCAAAATTCTGGAAGACACAGTGCAGCACCTAAAATCGTCAACCTGCTATCTTGATACACTTCCCACATCTTTTTTCAAAAGTGTGCTTTACTGCTTAGAAGCAAATCTTTTAGAAGTGGTAAACGCTCACTTCTTTCTGGGACATTTCCAAACTCCTTAAAAACTGCAGTTGTTAGAAAAAAAAGCCCCTCTTGAAAAAGAGCAATCTTGATAACACCATTTTGAACAATTTTAGACCAAAATCAAAACCTCCTTTTATAGGCAAATAAATCAGCTGAACAAATACTTAAACTAAAATGGATACCTGGACAATTTTAAATCTGGTTTCCGACCGCATCATAGCACAGATACAGCACTCAATAAGATAATAAATGATATTCACTTAAATTCTGACTCAAAATATCGGTGCTGGTATTGCTAGATCTCAGTGCTGCGTTTGACACTGTCGATCATAACATACTTCTAGAGAGACCTGAAAACTGGATTGAGCTTTCAGGGATGGTACTCAAATGGTTCAGGTCATACTTAGAAGGGAGAGGCTATTATGTGAGTCTAGGAAAGCATAAGTCTAAGTGGATGTCCGTGACATGCGGAGTCCAACAAGGCTCAATTCTTGCACCGCTCTTGTTTAGCCTGTATATGCTCCCACTAAGTCAAATAATGAGATATAAACAAATTGCCTATCACAGCTATGCTGATACCCTGCTGCCAAGATTCTGACTGGAACCTAGAAATTCTGAGCATATCACACCAGTCCTCAGGTCCTTACACTGGCTTCCAGTTACATTAAGGATTGATTTTAAAGTTATTTTACTCATTTATAAATCACTCAATGACCTAGGACCAAAATATATTGCAGATATGTTCACTGAATATAAATCTAGGATCGAGTCAGTTAGAAATACCAAGGGTTCACACAAAACAAGGGGAGTAACCTTTAGTTATTATGCCACCCGCAGTTGGAATCAGCTTCCAGAAGAGATCAGATGTGCTAAAATAAAGTATTGTATAATAAAGTATAAATTAATTATTGCACATGTTTAATAAACACACATACATAAGAAATCAGCAACAGAACCTTAACAATTGTAGCAATTAAAAAATGTTATATCACAAAACGGGCTACAAAAAGTCACAACAAAAACACCAGAAAACCAATACATACAAATAAATAAAATAATAAGAACATTCAGCTGAGTAATTGATTCACGCTGCAGTGCATGCTGGGAGTTTTATTTCACCTGAATGCCCTCACTTTTTTCCATTCCCTCAGTCAAGTAAACTAATGTAGAGAATAGAGAATGAGGGTATAGGGTGTTATTTTAAACACAGCCTCTGATTGTCTTTGAGCTCTGTTAATTCACAGTATATTGTTGTAGGCTGCTTTCTTGAAAATGACAAATATTACCCAGAATGCATTGTAGCAGTACAGATTCTAAAACATTTGTTACGTCCTACTAGTGTCTAGGGTTCTTGTCTGAACGTAACAAAATTAGGATTTTAAAGAGCATTAGTCAGGGCCCTGCCACAGCACCACAACAGCAAGAATCGTTTTAAGGCTTTTATTCAAAAGCTCTTAACAGAAAGAACGTGTACATCCATGTCAAAACTTTAGGGGAACAAAGACTTCAGAAGGGGGCAATGCCAAAATAACAAACAAAAGTTTAGTCTACCTGGAAATTGAATTCTTAATAAGCTTCACAAACAAATAAAATGACAGAAATGTACACTCACTCCCTACCTAACCACAAACCAGGAGAAAACAGGATTACAAAACAAAATGGCGCCCACCTCCCTACAGTTCCCAAGTAACACAAAAAAAGTAAACAATCAAGAGAATAACAGCTTGAAAAGGGAAAAAAAAGGGGTGGCTTTATAACAGTGAAATGTTAGGGGCGTCTCACCAGCAACAGAGCTCTTAGGCATCAGCATTCAACAATGAGCAGACTACAGCATTCAACAATGAGCAGACTACAGCATTCAACACAACAGTTTCAAACAACTGGACCGGGCAGGACACAGACCAAACTCTGGAGAAATGTTCTCTTCGATTGAGAGTTCTGCTGGCTTTTATGCTGCTTCCCTCCTGGTTGGTAAGCAGGTGCAGCTGGGGACGCAATCAGCTACCTGCCAGAGTGAAAGAGTGGGAGGAGCCAAAGGAGAGCAGGATACACAAAACAAAAACAACAGGAAGAAAGAAACACATACCACAGTACCATGCAGGTCTCACAAATATATATACGTCCTTGGACGTAACACATTAATAACAAACTGTTGAATCCTTTTACAAATGGCCAAAACACTGGGTTGGAAACACTACTTATTGTCAATAATCAACCCCAGATATTTATGAATATGGCAAATTCAATGTCCAAACCTTTAATAGTTGTCATCAAATGACTAGGTGGGGACATCCTATAATCAATCACTATTTCCTTTGTTTTATTAATTTTCAGCTGAAGACAAATACTGAGGCTTCAAAACTTGGGACAAGAATGTCAGGTACTTCCGGCTGGAGCTCCATATCAAGGCTTGCATTGATTTTATTTTAAGTATACCCGGACACAAACTCCACCTTTCCTTCCCTGCTTTCTATTCTGTGGCTCTTTTAAAGGCCCTTCCTTGGCAAAAACTTATTTCCATGTCAGCTCGAGCCAACAAACAATCCAAAGAATAAAACTCCCAGGAGTATCAATATTTGTTTGCCTGTCATACTCCTGATAACTCCGCTGATCCATTCTGTCCGCATGAGCACCTGGCCATGCAAACCCAGAATTTTACACTCTACAGCTGTAAATTAAATCAATAAAAAAGCCTTCATAAAGAAACACTTTTAACTTATTTAACATGGAGTAGCACATGCAACAAACACCTCATGCTGGTCAACACTAGAGCAGCACCCCCGTGAAGGACATGAAATCATAAAGTTCATCAGTAAAGACACATAAGGTATTGAAAGTTCTGCTAAAATCAGTTTAGGCATAACATTTTATGTTTTAAATGTTTATTTTTCTATATTTTTGTAATATTTTTGCTTGATAAATCATCCATGATTTAAGTGTTACAGACTCATATATCACTGATATCACAGAAACACTACAAAAACATTGTATAGTGATCAAAAATATATATTTTATTTATTGTTTTCAGTGGATTTCATTATTTGTGCAACACATCATCATCATCATCATCCTCATCATCATCATCATCATCATCATCATCATCCTTTTACATTCATTTTCCTCAGAATTAGTTCAACTTTACAAGAAAGTTGTCATTTAATCAGTTTTAGGTTGAATTTTTCTCAACATTACTGTGTAACTGTGCCAGAATTTCCATGTTGACTCCCATTATTATTCTTTGATTGTGGTGTAACTTCCTTGTCTTGAAGGTTTTTTTTTCTTTTTCCCTTCCTTCTTCTTGTTGCTGCTGCTGCTGCTGCTGCAACTTGTCAGTTAACTGTTCAAAATTTAAAGGGTTTCATGTTGCTCTGGTTTTCTTAAAGCAGAATGACGCAAAGAAAATCTGAAAAAAGACAAATTCATATTTAGAGCTTATGAGGAAATATCTTATCTAGTTTTTCTGTTCTTTGTTTCGGTGTTGTTTTCATCTTTTTCATCATTTCAACTCTGGTGGACAAGAGACTCACTGAAACACGGTAAAACTATTCCTTTTTTTCTCTGTGTTTAATTCAGTCACACTACTTTTTGTCAAACATTCGAAAGTTAATTGTTTAATTGCTTTTCTGTTGCTTTTGCTTAATTTGTCATAAATATTCAGCTGCAGAAAATATTTCAGTAATCCATGACTAGTAATTCTTATAGCCGGATTATCCATAAGGGCACTTGGGCCAGTGCCCAGGGGCACCAACCATTCACAACCACTAGGGGGGCACCACATGACACAATCTTTAAAAATATTTTTCGTAAATTGTTTTATTATTAACTTGAAATTCTTGAAAGACCATACATAACTGGTTTATGAACACTAACTTAACAACACCAATAATAATAATAATATAAATAAAGATTACATGACCACTATCAGCCCCCCCCCCCCCCCCCTCCATCCCCATTCTGTCAAAGTTGAGTTGGTCCGAAACATTGAATCGGACTTGGTCAAAGAAATGAACTTTGGGGATGTAGTTGACACATTTGCTTGCGCAAAATCAAGGAAGAAGCAGTTCTGCTAAAGGTAAAAAAAAATCTGATCGATTTATTAGTATTTTTTGGCAAACGTGAATTGACTCTATCAATGAATTGATGTACATTTTGAATAAAGTGCTCACTGCTCATATGCCTAAATGTATGTAGTTGGACGAGTTAATAAATTACATTTGAGGAATCACCTTAATTACGTCTGATTGGGGGGGGGGGCTAAAAAAAGAGCGTTTTTTATTCACTATATGTCCAGCTGTTGAGAAGACGCACTCCGACCGCACTGATGTCCCAGGGACACTCAGGTACAGCTGCGCAAGGTGGGGGTATTACTGCCAGTTTTCAACCACAAAAGCCGGTCGCTGTAAGCTTGCAATGGTCCTTTTCATAACTCTGAATCTCCTGTAACTAGATGCGCGAATGAGGCGAATTCGCTTCTGACGCTCTATTCGCGTTTGGTGTGAACGCAGCATAAGAGGTCGCTTTCGACGTCACTGGGTCGTGTAGGCGCGTAAAATTGCTGGTATTTTCTGTCTAGCTTTCACAACGCATACTGCACTTTCGGAATTCTTAATTTTCTTTGTCTGCTTGTTTGTGAGTTTTGCTACATTTATATTTTTCCATTGTTTAATTATTTTAAAACTAATAGTGTACATATTTGGTTAAAATCGATTCCCTATTTTCATTTTCGAAACTTTTTTGGTTGGTCCGATCGATTGTGCAATCGATTTTCGAACTAAAAGTGACAGCCCTAATATATATATATATATATATATATATATATATATATATATATATATATACTGTATATATATATATATATATATATATATATATATATATATATATATATATATATATATCCCCAACCCTATAGAAAAAAAAGACGAAAATGCTTTCCAAAAGAAAACCAACCCTTCAGGTTTACTTTGCACCATTTCATTCTCTGCAGACCTATTTAAATATCATGCAGGAAAGATAGATCTAGGGCTGGGCGATATACAAAAAAAATGATATCTCGATATTATCAAACTTTTTACGATATTCGATATATATCTCGATATGTTTGCATTTAAATAATAAAAAATAAAACATGATTTTCTTTTGCCCATAAAAAAAAAAAACATTTAGATTAAACAGCTAATTTAAGCAGTTAAAAAATCTAGACCAAGAGATCACTTACTGCTTTTTATTAATGAATACATGTAGGCCTATATGTAACTGAAGCAGTGCAAATTAAGTAACAGTTACAGAAAGTGCATTCTGTCGACTTTTTAGTGCATGCAATTCACAATTTAAACTATGCAACTGGGATAAGTATTTTATTTTAATTTTTTTAACAAGTTTTTAAGCTAAGAACACAAGTCTGTCAACTGTCTGTGGTTTTAAGAGAAGCTCTGTGGCATGAAACTATGTTCCTACTGACACTAAAAACCCTCTTAGATGGGGAGCTAGTTGCTGAAGCACATAGCTATTTCTTATATATAAATATATATAAATGAATACCAAAGACTTTTGCATTCTCTCTGTCTATATTATGGAAACTGGTAAACATATCAGTGAAATTCCCCAATAGTAATTCCAAATGGCCATAGCCTATGTTTCTCTATTCAAACATCAGCGGTCGAGTAAGTGCATTTATTTTGCGATCACAAACGCAAACAATACAGTTGAGATCTCACGACAGAACACAGACCGGCTGAACGACGCTTTCATTAGATCGCTCTATTCCAGCTTGTTAGTGTTTTCAGATTAGCGTCGGCGGCTCTTCCACAATGAGGAGTGAGCATGTGCGCATGGTTGCCAGATTGCTTAAAATAAGCAAACACCGGGAAGAAAATGTATCCTTGTAACAGTGGAGCTCTGGTTGGGAGATTTAAACTCTTGTTATCTGGCAACCGCTATCATTACAGCTCTCGTAGTAGAGAGGCGTAGAGCAGTCAGCAGTTACAGGTTCCTTTTTTGGACATTCGGCGCGTTCTTTTGGGAAAGTATGCTTGAATTTGAAATATTCAATATTCCTGATATATTCAAATTGTACATCGTCGTCAAAATTATTCTGATAGTATCGCTAATATTCGATATATCGCCCAGCCCTAGATAGATCTGATCGTTATCCAGATGGAAAAGTCAGTTAATGTTGCCAAGTGTAAAAGTTCCATGTTCTGATCGACTGATGATGAGTCTGTATAGTGTACAGTTTGTGTATGTGTATAGCTATACACTGTCTAGGCATTAATTGTTGACAGCAAAGTAAGAATTTCATTCTCAGGGAAACTTGTTTTCCTCACTGGGTATGAGACAATAAACACTTCAAATCCAAATTCCTTTGAATCCTAAATGCAGCCAGAGCATTCTCGGATGTGTGTCTGAACCTCTTGTCCTGCCTTGCTATGTCTTGGATGGTCTGCCAATTTTTAACCCTCAGGGGAGTTTTTTTGTAGTTTTGTTTATTTGTTACTATTAATGAATTCCCTCGTCTTCCTGCATTTGAGTCCTCACTTAATCGGGACAGGTTCATTCACTTCTGGATGTTTGTAAACAATGGTGGATTTGAGATTTGGTGGCAGTAAAGTCGAAGAACATTTAATTTATTTTGTTTTCTTAAAAAATTGCATTTGTGTTAATGGCTTTTAATTGTAAGGATGCTTCAGTCATAATCATAGAGAGTGGCATTGCAAATGTGTGCGATTTAAAAAAAAATTATGACATGTTTTATGATAAAGTATTCAAAGTGCTGGTCTTTAAAGGGTCTTAAAAAGTTTTATTTCACCTAAAATTAGCCTTTAAAATGCCTTAGCATAGAGCAGAAAGACTGTATTAATATAAATAATTAAAGCAATGGTTGCATGCATTGCAAAAAAAAGAAAAAAAAGAAATAATTTCTCATATTTGTAATCTTTTTCATTAACTAACATTATCAAAGATTAATAGATACTGTAACAAATGTATTGTTCATTGTTAGTTCATGTTAAATAATACATTAACTTGTGTTTACCAATGACACCTTACTGTAAAGTGTTACATCTTATATTTACCATCATGTGACTTCATATGATTGTTTTAGGGACATTGTCAGTGAGAAGAAATTCAGAAGAGACCCACTTCATGTGGCTAGATAGGTCTTTAACTCCTTAACATGTAGTGAGTACTGTCAAAAGTACACTGATAAAAATTATTTTGTGGTGAAGTAAATACTACATAAAAACAAATGTAATTTCTACATTTAAATATTAAATATTTTAGTTAAGGCAATAATAAAAACCAAATAAGTACATTCTATATTGGTACTCAATTTAAGCTTGTAGAAATTAAAGTTTGAACTCATAAGTATATTTTACTAGGAATTGCTTGTTATGTTTACAAGGATTCTTTAAGTAAATGCCAAAGTCATGATCCCATATTTCCCATCATGCACTGGGGCATGAATAATAAAAATAATAAAACGTTAATTTTTTCACTGTTTTCAAGTAGTATTTACACTGTTTTATGATTGCTTTGTTGTTAGGTTTAGTAACTTACTATTATGTGACATATGGAGTTTATTGAGTGACATATTTAAAGACTGTCCACCTGGGTATGAGAGGAATGGCAGGAGCAGTGTTGTAATGTAACGAAGTAAGTTAGTGATTGAGTTAGTAATAGCAGGGATTTGGAAACTGTAAAATTAAGTAATAAAAACAGAAACAGAAGTGAAACAAGTTGTAGGAAAGAGGACGAATAAAAAGCGATTCTTATGTACATTGTCTGTGTCCCATTTTTTATACCTGTCTGACAAAACTGAAATTGAATTCACCTGAAGACACTTTACTGTTTATCACAACAAAGGGCCAAACAAGCGCACAAAACTGACATGGTACACTATATAGCACAACACCAAACGCTCCTTCAGCATGTCTCAACACAGTATAAAAAACAAGCATTTCTTAACAACAACTTCATTTCTTTATACTGTTCAAGTCTTTTGCTAGCGCTTGAACACGCCTTACTCTTTATCACAACAAAGGGCCAAGCAAGTGCACGAAACTGACAAGGTACACCATACATAATATTATAGATTTATATTATCACTAGATCACCTGCGAAGATCTCATCACCTCAGCTACCATTGGGACGAGCCCAGGGGAACCAGACAAGTCCTCTGCATAGTTTGAACTGTGCTGCAGCCTGGAATTAAACCACAGCATGTTGGTTTCATCTGCTCAGAGGAGAACTGGCCTCCTGACTGAGCCTGGTTTGTCCCAAGGTTGTTTCTCCATTCTGTCACCGATAGAAAAAAATTCGCAATTGGCTTGCTTAGGTGGTGACATTTGATGGACACTATTAGAAGAGATCAGAACTTGATGATGACACCACTGAATCATCAATTAACTGAGTTTAACTAGGATTCTTTTTTTAATTGTCCTATTGCATTATTAATAAACTGTTTTCCTTCTTGACACTGTAAAGCTGCTTTGACACAATCAGTATTGTATGAAGCAATATATAAATAAAGGTGACTTGACCTTGACTAGTTGCTGATGACGTCATTAATTAACAAATAAGCCTGAAACTTGAGCTGAGACTCAAACACCTTGTGCACAGCTATGGCATATGACACTGCCCACATGGCTTTTGCTCCTATAACAGCTCATTTGTTTAATCAGTCCTTTTGTCTTTGGGTCATTATATTTCTCACATATTTCTGCTTGTAAATTAGATAGAGATAAAGTAGCACAGTAAAGATTACATTTATGTGAATTGATTGGTGAGAGAGCGATTGCATGCGTGAATTAATTCTATCTGGCGGCGTCTCTTTACTAACAGTGAAACTGATATATTGATCTCTGCTTCCACTGAATTTAGACCTGTCTCTGTCAGATGGAGATGCATAAATGAGAACACAAGTGTACTATTTATGGAGGCTATACAGCGGGGAAAATAAGTATTTGACACATCAGCATTTTTATCAGTAAGGGGATTTCTAAGTGGGCTGTTGACACAAAATTTCCACCAGATTTAGCCATCAAGCCAAATATTGAATTCATACAAAGAAATCTGAACATTTAAGTATACAAGTTGAGTCATAATAAATAAAGTGAAGTGACACAGGGAATAAGTATTGAACACACTTTATTTAATACTTTGTAGAAAAGCCTTTGTTGGTGATTACAGCTTCTAGACGCCTCTTGTATGAAGAGACCAGTCGTCTGCATTGCTCAGGAGTGATTCTGGCCCGTTCTTCCACACAAATGGTCTTAAAATTTTGAAGGTTCCTTGGGCCTCTTTTATGAACTTTGATCTTCTGTTCTCTCCATAGATTTTCTATGGGATTTAGGTCAAGGTCACTTCATTCACTGTAAAAAAAAAAGAGTAAGGTCACATGTCTCCCAACTTAAGATCTTTTGTTCAGCTGATTGAGTTATTATAGTTAAAAAAAAACTTTTGTTATGTAATTTCAACTTTTAATTTTATTGTCACTTGACTTAAAGTACGTTCAGTTGACTAAAAATGTGTTTTTAAACAGCATCACAAGGTAAAAAAAAATACTACATGCCTGATATTTTGGTCCCGGTTTTATTTCAAACCAGTAGCAACACATTGGTAACTTCAGCCATACTCATTCTTAAAAAAAGTAATTAAAGAGTAGACAGAAAAAAAAAACATTCAAAGTGCTAGCTCATTCAGCCGGTCCTAAATACTTTAAATGTTCTATGTTAAACATTTTAAATTGTTAACACAAAAGACGTAACAAAACGAGCAATATAAGAGCAAGTTAAATGAGTTCACTGACTTTTTGGGGCTTTAGCTTATTCACCGTATCCACGACAGTTAGGGTGAGGCTCCTTTGTCTGTTCGGTGTTGGCTTGCATAAAATGTGCCAATTTTATGGTCGTTACAGTGCGCATGCTCCAACCTCCAACCCAACTTGTATGCTTGTTAACTTGAATTTACAAATTGAATTTACAATAAATTCTAGGTTGGTCCAATGATTGTTGAACCAACGTCTTTTCACTAGTTATGCCAACATTTTTGCATTTATTTGTCCAGTTAACTAAAATATAATCATTAGTCTAACTTTTTGTGAGTTGAATTTTTTACAGTGTTGTTTCCTTGGCCTTGTGTTTGGGATCATTGTCTTGCTGAAATGTCCACCCTCTTTTCATTTTCAGCTTTCTGGTAGATGGCAGCAGATTGTCCTGGTACATTTCTCCATTCATCCTGCCTTCAATAATATGAAGTCTGCCAGTACCCCTTGCTGAAAAGCAGCCCCAAACCAAGATGCTTCTAGTCCCAAACTTAACTGTTGGTATGGTGTTCTTGGGGTGGTGAGCAGTGCCATTTCTTCTCCAAACATGGTGTGTAGAATGCCTGACAAAAAGTTCGATTTTGCTTTCATCTGACCATACTGTAGTCTCCCAATAAACCACAGGCTTCTCCAAATGCTCTTTCGTAAACTTTAACCGAGCCTCAACATGCCTTTTGTTCAGCAATGGAGTCTTTCGTGGTGAGCGTGCATGGATGCCATGGCGGTTCAGTGCATTGTCTTCCTGAAGTTCTGCCTGAGAGGTTCTTCCCACTGGGCAAAGTTACGTCCAGTGGACGTCTTTTTATGTCTTTGCTGACGTTAAAAAGACGTCCACTGAGGAGCCAGAATGAAAGTTTTTATTATGTCTTTTTTTGACGTCTTCTGTAAGGCTGATTTAACATCATTTAAGGTTCATTTAGGCATAACTTATACTGTTTCTGGAACAACACTCTCAAGATGCATTAGATTTAGAGTCATGTTATTTCAATTTAATTTCCAGACACTGTGTTTGTCCTAAAATCAAGAAAATAAAATAAGCTTTATAAAAAAAATGAAATAACTGATGATTGAGCATGTGGTAAAATCAACTGCAAATCCAAGACATTAAATCAGGCAATCAAACATCTCCACAAACATGGAATCATTAGATTGACTTTATTTCTGTCAGACATCTAGAGAAGTTCTTATTGAGAATTAACAGAGGTTTAAATGTTGATATTCGATTTATTTGAAGTCAACATTGTGGTGGACAGTGTTTGGTTTAGTTGGGATCTTTTAAATCTACAGTACAGAAACCAAGAACAAAACACTTGCTTATTTTGAAGATGGACAAAATGCATGCAATTTAAATATTTTGAGCAAAAACATCATTTACTCAAACACCGACATCAAGATTCCGGATATGCATCACAACAACGGTGACAATGAAAACCGCTTCATAGCACAAACCTATCCTTATTCTCCAGACTTTTTTGTTTCGATTGTCACCATTGATGTGATGCATATACAAAATCTTGCATTTTGTAAAAAATATGTACATTATTTGTTTCTACAAGATATCCAAGAAAATAAATAGTTGCAACAAAACACTAATATATTATTTTGCTATAACATTGTCAGCATTAACAGAAAGATGTTAGCACTTGAACTCAACGCTCTATGCCACAACAGGAATGCTTTATAACACACAGTTACAATAGCCAGAGACAAGCTAATATCAGTAGTATGAGGACCAAGAGCCCAACTAGACCAAACACTGATCGCCATAATGGTGACTTCAAATAAATCATATATCAATATTTAAACCTCTGTTAATTCTCAATAAGAGCTTATCTATATGTCTGACAGAAATAAAGTCAATCTAATGAGTGAAGCTGATGAAGCCGTTTGTGGAGATGTTTGATCCTCCTCTGCTGAGATCTTCAGAGATTAAATGTCTTTGATTTGCAGTTGATTTTACCACATGCTCAATCACCAGTTGTTTCATTATTTCATTAAATATTATTTTATTTCTTGATTTAAGGACAAACACAGTGTCTAGAACATTACATTGAAATAACACAAGTCTAAATCCTGAGAGTGTTGATTTGGTCCGGAAACAGTATAAATTATGCCTAAATTAACCTTAAATGATGTTGAAAATATGTCCACTGACCACTTTTGAACTAGTTTTTAACCTAATAAGGAGGTTCTGTGAACATCTAAATCAAACGTCAAAAAAAGACGTCATCAAAACTTTCATTCTGGCTCCTCAGTGGATGTCTTTTCAATGTCAGCAAAGACATAAAAAAGATGTCCACTGGACGTAACTTTGCCCAGTGGGTTGGCTCTTGGAGAACTCCTTGGACAGGTATCTTACGTGGAGCACCTGATCGTGGCCAGTTTATGGTGAACTGATGCTCTTTCCATTTCCGGATAATGGCCCCCACAGTGCTCACTGGAACATTCAGCATTCTGGAAATGTGACTATAACCATTCCCATCAAAATTCTTTTCAACGATAAGAGTTCTTTGCTTTTACCCTTCATGAAGTCTTTCCTGTGTGCATCCTGGGTAATGAGAAGCCTCTATAGGCCATCAGTTAGGACTAAAGCAGATGATATCAATTAGTACTGATAGGGGGCAGGGTTTTTCTCTCAATACTGACAGATGTCAAATGATCTCCGGGCTTTCTATGCCATTTTGCACCTTGTTATCTTCATGTGTTAAATACTTATTCCCTGTGTCATTTCACTTTATTTATTATGACTCAACTTGTATACTTAAATGTTCTGATTTCTATGTATGAATTCAATATTCGGCTTGATGGCTACATCTGGTGGAAATTTTGTGTCAACAGCCCACTTAGAAATCCCCCTACTGATAAAAATGCTGATGTGTCAAATACTTATTTTTACTTGAACTCAAAAGTTAAAAATGGTATTGATGATATTACTTCAATAATAGTCAGCTAGAAAATTAGGAGATAACAATCAGTTTGGAGAAGATCAACAGAAATTCAGACTATGAAAAGTCAATGCAGAAAAGCCGAGCGGATGTAGCGGAAGACAAAACTTGAAATTCACTATAGCATCTATAAAGACAGTCTTGATGCTTTTAATGTGAAACTAGCCACAGCTAGACATAATTTCTTCTCAAACCTTATAAACAGTAACTTAAATAACACTCGTACTCTTTTTGCCACTGTTGAGAGACTGACAAACCCCCCAAATCAGATTCCCAGTGAAATGTTCTCAGACAGCAAATGCAATGAGTTTGCATACTTCTTTTCTGAGAAGATCATTCACATCAAGAAGGCGATTAGCATATCCTCAAGTAATGCAGAGGTCAGACAGATTAGGCCACAATATCAAAAAGATACTACTGTATGTCAATTTTTAAAGCAATTGATAGCAAAATTCTGGAAGACAAAGTGCAGCACGTAAAATCGTCAACCTGCTGTCTTGACAAACTTCCCACATCTTTTTTTTCAAAAGTGTGCTTAACTGCTTAGAAGCAGATCTCTTAGAAGTAGTGAATGCCTCACTTCTTTCTGGGACATTTCCAAACTCCCTGAAAACTGCAGTTGTTAAGCCCCTCTTGAAAAAGAGCAATCTTGATAACATCATTTTGAGCAATTTTAAACCAATATCTAATCTTCCTTTTATAGGCAAAATGATAGAAAAGGTAGTTTTTAATCATCTGAACAAATACTTAAACAATTTTCAATCTGGTTTTCGACCACATTATAGCACAGAGACAGCACCCATTAAGATAATAAATGATATTCGCTTAAATTCTGACTGGCAAAATATCAGTGCTGGTATTGCTAGATCTCAGTGCTGTGTTTGACACTGTCAATCATAACATACTTCTAGAGAGACCTGAAAAACTGGGTCGGGCTTTCTGGGATGGCTCAGGTCATACTTAGAAGGGTGGGGTTATTATGTGAATCTAGGAGAGCATAGGAGATGCAGTGCTAATTGACATAATTTATTACAGTACAGAAACCATAAAGTATATTTTCTACCTTATTCTGTGTAGAAATTTTAAATAATTACTAATTAAATGTAGTAGCCTATATAAAACAATCAAACAATTGCCATTAGGAAAAAAATATAGATTACAAATGATTATTGTAAGGCAGTGTATTTGATGTCTTACGGCAGTAATAAAAAAGAAGATAATTCTTTGTAAAAAAAATAAATAAAATAAAAATAATAATAATTATGATAATACATAGGCTACATACATAAAATTATTGTATTTGAAATTTCTGTCACTTCTGAAATGATGGCTACACCCCTGGTGTGACGAAATGTTAGCTGATACATGATACTTTTAAAAGAATCACAGCACTAATATGTGTGTGTGTGTGTGTGTGTGTGTGTGTGTGTGTGTGTGTGTGTGTGTGTGTGTGTGTGTGTGTGTGTGTGTGTGTGTGTGTGTGTGTGTGTGTGTGTGTGTGTGTGTGTGTGTGTGTGTGTGTGTGTGTGTGTGTGTGTGACCGTGGACCAAAAACTGTCTTAAGGATAATTTTTTTAAAACTTACATTTATACAGTATATCACCTGAAAGCTGAATAAATTAGCTTTCCCCTAATGTATTGTTTGTTAGGATATTTGGCCTAGATATTACTAATTGAAAATCAGTGGGCAGCTATATATCCAGCACCCAGGTTTCAACTGGGGGTTCAGTGCCTTGGTCAAGGGCACTTCAGCTTTGGGTTTTGAGGGTGGAAGAGAGCACTGTTTATTCACTTCCCACCACCAAGACTCAAACCTTCTAACTTTTGGTTACAAATCCAACTCTCTAACCATTAGGCCACAGCTGCCCGTGTGTTTGTGTGTGTGTGTGTGTGTGTGTTTGTGTGTGTTTGTGGATATATATTTGAAATTTAAAACTGTATGACTGCATTTGGAACAGTTTTAATTAAATTTGATATATACATATATGATTATACACACACACACACGCGATTACATATTTTGTCTATATTGGTGCTTCTAACTCCTTTGCAAAATGTTAACAATGGAGCCCAATGTCAGAATGAAAGGGTTAGTTCCCCCAATAATCAAAATTATGTCATTAATAACTCACCCTCATGTTGTTCCAAACCCGTGAGACCTCCATTTATCTTAGGAACACAGTTTAAGATATTTTAGATTTAGTCAGAGAGCTCTCAGTCCCTCCATTGAAACTATGTGTACGGTATACTGTCCATGTCCAGAAAGGTAAGAAAAACATCAAAGTAGTCCATGTGACATCAGAGGGTCAGTTAGAATTTTTTGAAGCATCGAAAATACATTTTGGTCCAAAAATAGCAAAAAATATGAATTTATTCAGCATTGTCTTCTCTTCCGTGTCTGTTGTGATAGAGTTCAAAACAAAGCAGTTTGTGATGTCTGGTTCACGAATGAATCCCTCGATGTAACCAGATCTTTTTGAACCAGTTCATCAAATCGAACTGAATCGTTTTAAACGGTTCGCGTCTCCAATACGCATTAATCCACAAATTACTTAAGCTGTTAACTTTTTTCATGTGGCTGACACTCCCTCTGAGTTAAAACAAACCAATATCGCTGAGTAATTCATTTACTCAAACAGTACACTGACTGAACTGCTGTGAAGAGAGAACTGAAGATGAACACTGAGCCAGCCAGATAACGAACAATAGACTGACTCATTCTCGAGTCAAGAACCGGTTGCATTGGTTTTCGGATCACCAGTACTTCTTTCTGACAATTTGATCAATAAACCGTTTGAAGAAAACGGTTCACTGGTTCTTTTGCGCTCAACGTAATGACTTCATTTGCGATGATTGCCCTTGATTCAAGCATTTGGTTTGCCTGGGCTCATAAAATTAGCACAGAATCAGTTCAGAAACAATCACCAAAAGAATCAGTTCGGTTCAGACGCTCTGTGTGTCGGTCTGCTTCACGCTGAATCACACATGCGCAGTATCATCAGCTCCTTGGTTCCTTGAATCGGATGTGTCTGACAGAAACAGTTCTTGACTCGAGAACGAGTAAGTGATTTGTTCATTATCTGGCTCGGCTCGGTGTTAATCTTCAGTTCTCTCTTCACAGCAGTTCAGTCAGTGTACTGTTTCAGTAAATGAATTACTCCGGGATATTGGTTTGTTTGAGCTCAGAGGGATTGTCAGCCACATTTAAAAAGTTAACAGCTTAAGTCATTTGTGGTTTAATGCGTATTGGAGACGGAAACCGATTAAAACGATTCAGTTCGATTTGGTGAACTGGTTCAAAAAGATCTGGTTACATTGAATGATTCGTTCGCGAACCGGATATCACTACACTGCAGAGTTTTGAACTCTCTCACAATAGACACGGAAGAGAAGACAATGCTGAATAAAGTAGTAGTTTTTGCTAATTTTGGACCAAAATGTATTTTAGATGCTTCAAAAAATTCTAACTGACCCTCTTATGTCACATGGACTACTTTGATTATGTTTTTCTTACCTTTCTGGACATGGACAGTATACCATGCACACAGTTTCAATGGAGGGACTGAGCGCTCTTGGACTAAATCTAAAATATCTTAAACTGTGTTCTGAAGATAAACGGAGGTCTTACGGGTTTGGAACAACATGAGGGTGAGTTATTAATTACATAAGTTTGATTATTGGGTGAACTAACCCTTTAACTAATAAACATGTTAAGATTTAGACACAGATGTTTAGATCATATTGACGGTACAGTAACTGATTGTTTATTGGTTGTTTTAGGTGTTGCTATGGTTATGTCAGTCAGAAGGGCTCCTCCTCTTCCTCTGATCTTTCTGCTCATGATTCATGGTTAGTGACTTATATTACAACAACACTTTGCTCTATATTCACTGATAAAAGTAATATTACAATCCCCTCATTTTCTTACTTTGCTCATTCGAAATAATTCAGCATTTCTAAAAGCAGTTACTGATGTCTTTATTGTGAAATCTGTTTCAGGGATTTACAGTGGTCACTGCATACTGTGTATAATGAGGACAATTTTATTTGGCCAAGGGCAAATGGAACAGTTTTACAGCTAGTTGATAAAAAAAAAAAAAAAAAAAAATTCATAATGTACTTAGTCATAGGCCCATAGTTTGTATGCCCCTGCAGCCACAATGTTGCATAAAAAGAAACCGCCCAGCAAACACTGAATTTTCCTCTAATGTTAGTATTTGGTTCCCATTTGGTTATTTTTTTAAATCCAAATAATAATAATAATTGGCATACAGTAATGATACTTCAGTAAAGTCCAAATAGGGCCCAGGTACACTGTAAAACCCGACAAGTAAACTTAACTCAAACTGTTTGAGTAAACAGATTGCTTTAAAAGTTTTAAAACTTTGCAATTAAGTAATTAATTGATTAACTGCTGAACTAAGTGATTAACTGATTAACTAAGTGCTGATTGAGCATTAGTGATGAACAGCTGCTGTTAACAAACAGAATCACTGAAAAAAAGGGAAACACAAGAACTACTACAACTGACTTCAGAGACAGCCTTAGATGAAATCAACTGAAATAAAATACATGAAATCTCTCAAGATCTGATTAAACAACCACACAAACAGCATCACCAGCTCCACTTATTAATAACCAGACTGACTTTATTTCTGTCAGATGTCTACAGAAGATCTTATTGAGAATGAACTAAGGTTAAGATGTTGATTTATTGTTTCATTTGAAGTAACCATGTTAGAGATCAGTGTTTGCTTTAGTTGGGCTCTTGACCCTTGACTTCAGTCTTTGTGTTTTCTCTGGCTCTTATAACCATGTGTTTTTAAAATGTATTTGTTATAACTCAAAAACCCAGAGAAAATACTAACAGGTGACACAGCAAACACTGATCTCTAACATGGTTACTTCAAATGAAACAATAAATCAACATCTAAACCTTAGTTCATTCTCAATAACTTGTCAGGTTTTAGTGAGGCTATGTCTGAAGTCAGTTGTAGTTCCTTTCTCTCTTTTCTTCATTAATTCTGTTTTGTTAACAGCAGGTGTTCATCACTGATGCTAAATTATCACTCATTAATTGAAGTGATTAAATTAATCACTTCATTATTTAATTGCAATGTAAATCTTCTTTCAGTGAACTCAACTGAATTAAGTTTAGAGCACTTAAACGGTTTAAGGCAATCGGTTTCCTCAATCGGTTTGAGTAAACCTAATTTGTCAGGTTTTTAAGGATATCTGTTTACTCAAACGGTTTGAGTTAAGTTAGTTGTTGGGTTTTACAGTGATATACTTCTTTTTCCATGCGCTGGTCCATCTCAGCACAGTGGTGTCTGACCAGCTTTCAGGGTATACTCAACTGTGAATGAGTGCAGATGGATGAGTTCAGCACATGCACAGTACCACCAAGTGTATTTGTTCTGTTTGCACATTCACCTGTAGTATATGCGGACACGCAAAATATACTTTGGGCTTTTTACTTTCCGCAACAGTCCGCATACTGTCTGCGTGACACTGTTTTCATCAGCAGAAGAGTCTGGGGACATCCACACATGCCTTCTGCATGCAACCTAATTTTTGTGTCCGTGTTGACGGTCTGTGTACAACAGCACAGGTGCAGAGGTGGGTAATCCAGGGGCCAAAGAGTAAAAGTCCTGCCATATTTTTGCTCCACCCATGAACTCAGCATCTGATTTCATCAGAGGAAACAAGTCATTCCTTCCGTCACAAACTAGTCTTGAGTCAAATCCCGAGTCCTCAAAGAGTTAAAGTTAATTAGATAATTAAGTGTCTAATTAAATGAAGATTGTGCATTAGTGATGAACACCTGCTGTTAACAATCAACATTACTGAAGAAAAGAGAAACACAAGAACTACAACTGACTTTAAGCACAGCCTTGGATGAAGTCAAATGGAAGAAAAAAAAATCTGTGCCACCATAATTGTGGTGAGTATTTGCTTCAGTGGAGCTCTTGAGCCTTTAAGCATTTCTTTAAATTTACTTTTAAGCATTTGCATTATTGTTTTACAGCAAGCATTTGTGCAATGCTGATGCAAATCTTGATCTAGCAGGTAACTTGTGATTTTGATGACTGTATGATTTCAATTTTTTAATTTCTTGATTGTAATTTTAAATAAAATAATTAATGGTTAGAGAGGTCTGCTTTTTGCACTTGGGTTAAATGGGATGGGTTAAATGCAGAGTACAAATTCTGAGTTTGGGTCACCATACTTAACTGTATGTCACTTTCACAAAAAAGAGAGAACTCCCATTATGTAAATGCCACCATAATACTTCAATATTAAGGAATATATATGTATTAAAAAATATATATAAAAAATAATTGGGATTAGGCATTTAGCCATGGCCATTTATCATATGATCCTCAACAGTGGTGAAAATATTTATTCATTCTGCAGTTCATTATGGGAGTCTTTCATATATTGCAACATGTAGCATTTTGTTGATTGTCACCATTGAAGAGATTAATATGCTGGTTCTTGATATCTCTGTGTGTCTAAAAACCAAGCACTGGAGCTCAGATTTCTATATGTGTGTTAAATTCACTCCCTGTAAATATTAGAACAATGTTTTTTTGTGTATGCTGTAGTTTCACTGTGATTATTCAAAACCTAAACATGTGAAAAAAATGAAAAAACATTATTTGAGATATAATTAAACCATCTCATTGTGACTAAATGTTCTTCATACATCACAGTACTCTCTTCTCCACAACATAACATACAGAGAGAGATCTGACACAACAAGTAAAGGGTCAAGAACACAACTAAATCAAACACTGATCCCCATGATGGTGGCATCATTTTAACCAATAAAACATCAACATCTGATCCTCTGTAGTTCTCAATAACAGCAAATGTTTATCACCAATGCACAATCATCATTTAATTAGTTACTTTATTATCTCATTAACTTTAACTCTTTGAGGAATTGGGATTTGACTCGACTTGTTTGTGACTTGGAATGAATGACTTTTCTTCCTCCTCTGGTGAAATCAGCTGCTGACTTTAAGGGTGGAACAAAAATATGGCAGGACTTTTACTCTTTAGACACTGGATTTCCCACCTCTGCACAGGTGTAAGGTGCATGTGTCAAGAGTATACTTTGAAAGCTGCATGGACACAGCTGTGCATGAGATGGAGAGGAATTTGGAAAAAGAGAAGTATACCCGGGCCTTAATGACTGATTTCTTTGCTGTTTTCAGGTCTGTCTTTGTTTATTTATGCAACAATCTCCACCAACTTCATGAAGAGCTGAAATAGTTTTTCACACTCATTAGGGTTTGAGAAGATTCCTGTCATTTCTTGTTATGAGGCATCATTTTTATGTAATAAACATATTTTCATGAGTTTCCATAGCTTGGTCCCACTTTATATTAAATGGTCTTAACTACTATGTACTTACAAAAAAAAATACAATGTACTTATTGTGTTCATATTGTATTGCAACTTTTTTTTTGCTGCTATTGAGGTGGGAAACAGGTAAGGTTAGGGACAGATTTGGTGGTATGGGTAAGTTTAAGGGTGTGCAAAGGTGTAAGGGATGGGTCAACGTGTAGTTATACATGTAATTACAGAAATTAATTACAGATGTAATTATGTGCAGATATTTTTCAAATATAAGTACAATGTAAAAAAATGTATGTACACAATAAGTGCATTGTACCAAATTAATAATTAAAATTTAACTACATAGTAGTTAAGGCCACTTAATATAAAGTGGGTCCCATAGCTTAATGTAACTTATAAAACAACATACTATTATTTGTTTCAGAGGTTTCTAGTGCTGATTGGAGTGTGAGTTATAGACATTCACACATCTGTGCAATAAAGGACTCATCAGTGATAATGAGCTGCACTTATACATACCCTACTGGATACAAGATCAAGAAAGTGTTCTGGACCAAAAACCCTGTAAAAGTTGGTGAAGAGTATCCAGATCTGTCTGAGGACCCTGAATACAGTCAGAGGCTTCAGTATCTGGGAGATAAACAGAAGAACTGCACCATCAGACTGAGTCATGTGATACAGAAGGATTCACACATGTACTATTTCAGTCTCATCGCTGATAAACCTGGTTTATCCAACTGGATTAAGCAGTGGATCACAACTGTTAAAGATAATGTGAAATGGATTGGTGCTCCAGGAGCATCTCTTACTGTCACAGGTGAGTTTGAGGTTTCACGCTTCTTCTGTGCATTATGAAAAAAAAGTGACGTGACATACAGCCAAGTGATAAAAATGATTTTGTGGTGCAGTAAATACTACATAAAAACAAATTTAATTTCTACATGAAAAAATTAAGGCAAGAATTAAAAAAAATAAAGTAAATTCTAATACTCAATTTAAGCTTGTAGAAATTACAGTTGTAACTCATAAGCATATTTTACTTGGGAACGTTTGTTATGTTTACAAGGATTCTTTAAGTAAATATCAAAGTTATGATCCAATATTTCCCATCACGCAACGGGCATGAATAATTAAAAATGTAACTTTTTCACTCTTTTTGAGTTGTATTTACACTGTTTTTTGTTAGTTGTTTAGTTTAGTTGTTAGTTGTTGTTTGTTTTAGTAACATTCTGTTTTGTGACACCTGGAGCTATTTTTCTACTCAAAATGACCCATTCATAGTCAAAACGCTATTAACTTATTGTTACCGTCATTGTGTATTGTGTACCATGTACATATTGAGGTCTCTGTGTTCATTTGGCTATCTTTATTGAGTAGGCATATTATTTTAAAGGATAACAGCTTGTCTACATGCTTACCTGCAAATTTGCTAGTGAACCACATGCTTTAATAGTGTGATAGTTTTCCAGCATTACTTTGTTAAAATAGATTTTATAAACATACAGATTTTATTTAATTCAATGCTTAAGATTTACTTAATGTCAGAGGTGGGAAGTCCAGGGGCCAAAGAGTAAAAGTAAAAGTCCTGCCATATTTTTGCTCTACTCATGGACTCAGCAGCTGATATCATCAGAGGAGGAACCAAGTCACAAATCCCAAGTCCCCAAATAGTTAAAGTCAATGAGGTAATTAAGAGACTAATTAAATGATGATTGTGCATTAATGATTAACACCTGCTGTTATTGAGAACTACAGTGGATCAGATGTTAGTTTTATTGGTTAAAATGATGTTAAATCTGTGTAACACCTATGAAAATTTGACCTTCAGAGCTTTTTAGACCCAGCATATGAATCACTACAATGTGACAATCAACAAAATGCTTCATATTGCAATACATGAAAAACTCCCATAATGCACTGCAGTATGAATAATTATTTCACCACTGTTGAGGATCATATGATAAATGTTCATTACTAAATGCCTAATCCTAAACTAAGTTTATATATTGAAATGCATTATGTTTGCATTTTTATAATGAGATTTCTCTTTTTTTAATCAAGAAACTTAATTCAAGATCATACAGTCGTCATAAGCTATCTGCTAGTTCAAGAATTGACTGAGCCTAGCACAAAAGTTTGTTGTGAAACAGTAATGCAATTGCTTAGAAGCAAATTTATTTAAACTACTAAAAAAAAAAGACTCAAGAGCCCAAACGGAAGCAAATACTGACCGCAATTATGGTGACGAAGTTTTTTTTTTTTCTTCAAATTGATTTCTTTCAAGTCTGTGCTTAAAGTCAGTTGTAGTTCTTGTGTTTCTCTGCTCTTGAGTGATGTTGATTGTTAACAGCAGGTATTAATCACTAATGCAAAAGCATCATTTAATTAGTCATTTAATGATCACATTAAACTTTAACTCTTTGAGGACTTGGGATTTAACTTGAGAGTTGTTTGTGACTTGGAAGGAATAACTTGGTTCCTCCTTTGGTGAAATCAGCTGCTGAGTTCATGGGTGGAGCAAAAATATGGCAGGACTTTTACTCTTTGGCCCCTGGACTTCCCACCTCTGCTTAATATATATTTGTGCAAAATTTGCAAAAGAAAGATTAATTAAGTAAATCTTATGTATTGTTTTTTTTTTCACTGCAGAAAATTATTGATATTTAACAGCACACTTTTTTTCAGTGATAACCATTAAAAAATGTACAATTTTCTAACTAAAAGTAAAACAAAATTAAGTGGGAATTCCCAAGTAAACTTAACTTTAAAATGTCTAATTAAACATACTAATAATTATGTTTAAGTTTTTACTTGGCAAATGTTAGTAAATTTACTAGCCTTTTCATAGTGAAAAAACTGTACAAGCTTTTTTCAAGTAAATCCTGCTTCAAATTTTTTTCAGTGTATGGTGAACCATACTCAGATTTCATGCTCTGCATTTAACCCATCCAAAGTGTATGCCCAGAGCAGTGAGCAGCCATCTATGCTGTGGCACCCAGGAAGCAGTTAGGGGTTCAGTGCCTTGCTCAACACTGTAAAACCCGACAAGTAACTTAACTCAAACCGTTTGAGTAAACAGATATCCTTAAAAACCTGACAAATTAGGTTTACTCAAACCGTTTAAGGAAACCGATTGCCTTAAACCATTTAAGTACTCTGAACTTAATTCAGCTGAGTTCACTGAAAGGAGATTACATTGCAATTAAATAATGAAGTGATTAACTGAGTGATAATTGAGCCTTAGTGATGAACACCTGCTGTTAACAAACAGAATTACTGAAGAAAAGAGAGAAAGGAACTACAACTGACTTCAGACACAGCCTCACTAAAACCTGACAAGTTATGTTAACTCAAACCATTTGAGGAAACCGATTGCCTTAAACCATTTAAGTTTTAAAACTAACAGTTATAAGTACTGTGAACTGAAAAAGAAGCTAAACATTGCCATTAAGTAATTAAGTGATTAATTGAGTGATAATGGTGAATTAGTGATGAACACCTGCTGTTAACAAACAGAATCACAAAAGAAAAGAGAAACACAAGAACTACTACAACTGACTTCAGACACAGCCTTAGATGAAAAGAAAAAACACAAAGACTGAAGTAAAGGGTCAAGAGACCAGCAAACACTGATCTCTAACATGGTTACTTCAAATGAAAGAAATCAACATCTAAACTTATAAGTTCATTCTCAATAAGATCTTCTGTAGACGTCTGACAGAAATAAAGTCAGTCTGGTTATTAATAAGTGGAGCTGGTGATGCTGTTTGTGGGGTTGTTTAATCAGATCTTGAGATATTTAACCTATTGTATATCAGTTGATTTCATCTAAGGCTGTATCTGAAGTCATTTGTAGTAGTTTTTTTGTTTCTCTTTTCTTCAGTGATTCTGTTTGTTAACAGCAGCTATTCATCACTAATGCTCAATCAGCACTTAGTTAATCACTTAATTACTTAATTGCAAAGTTTTAAAACTTATATGGTTTAAATCAAGGCAATCTGTTTACTCAAATGGTTTGAGTTAAGTTTACTTGTTGGGTTTTACAGTGAAGGGCATATCAGTCGTGGTATTGCCAGCCCAAGACTCAAACCCACAGTTTTAGGATTAGGAATCAAACTCTCTAACCATTAGGAAACAAACTTCCCCGTAACTGATATGGAATATTAATCAGTGTTTGACAGTAGCACTAGATATAATGTGTGTGTTGTGTTCAGATCTTCAGGTGGAGTCTCCTGAGAATGTCACTGAGGGTCAGAATGTCAGTCTGACATGTAAAAGCAGCTGCGCTCTGACTGACAGAGCAACATTCATCTGGTATGGAAACTCAAAGCCATTAACTGAAAAAAGAAACAGAAACAATCAACTCTTGCTGCAGTCAGTCAGAAGAGAGGATGCAGGCAGATACAGCTGTGGTGTAAAGGGACACACTTACATCTCTCCTGCTGTTCAGCTCAATGTCACATGTGAGTACAGATTCAGTCACTTTGTCTTTCTTTCTTTATTTTTAATTTGTAGAGTTTGTGTGTGTAACTAAACTTCATTTTTTTCTGTTTAAGATCCTCCAAACAGTGTCTCAGTGTCCATCAGTCCATCTGGTGTAATAGTGGAGGGAGATTCAGTGAATCTGATCTGCAGCAGTGATTCAAACCCACCTGCAGAAATCAACTGGTTTAAAGAAGGAAGGTTTTTAGGATCTGGAAGAATCTACAGCATCTCAAAAATCAGCTCTAATCACAGTGGAGAATACAAGTGCAAGTCCAGCAACAAAAATGGATGGAAATACACTGCTGTGACTTTAAACGTCATGTGTGAGTTAATAAAGCTAATAAGATTTTCTGCATCCAAAAACCACTGGAACAAAGTTATATATTTTGTTGACTTCCAACATAGCAACATTGTGTCGGCCCAGATGCGGTTCACATCTGGCACCCGTGGAAAGATGATCTGGCCCACATGCAACATAGAATGATGGCCCTTGGGTGGACCAATCCTGTTTGACAGATTTAGTCAGCCAAGAGCAGGCCATAGCAATGCCACATGTCAGCCAAGAGAAAAGAAATTAACCAGAACTGGACCTTATCTGAGCCACAAAATCTGTGTATATTAAATATGAAGTCATTTCAGCCTTAATAAGCCTGTTAACAAGCAGAATCACTGAAGGAAAGAAGAGAACAGAAAAAGAGATGAGCAGAAAAACAAGAACTACAACTGACTTCAGCCACAACCTTAGATGAAATCAACTGAAGATAAAAGAAGACATTAAATCTCTCAAGATCTCAGCAGAGGAGGATTAAGCAACCCCACAAACAGCTTTTCCAGATTCACTTATTACTAACCAGACTGACTTTATTACTGTTAGACATCTACAAAAGATTTTATAGAGAATTAACAGAGGAAAATAAACATCAAAAATATTTAGATAAACTGATCAATTCAAAACTTCACTGAAAAGCTACTAAGTCACAACAAAAACAACAGCAAAAAATATAAGCAATAACAATAGAATTAAACAAAATAATAGGACAATTCAGCTGCATAATTTATTCATGTTGCAATGCATGCTGGGAGTTGGGTACTATGCTAGTACCTCTGTTAATTCTCAATAAAAACTTTTGTGGATGTCTAACAGAAATAAAGTCAGTCTGGTTAGTAATAAGTGAAGCTGGTAATGCAGTTTGTGGAGTTGTTTAATCCTCCTCTGCTGAGATCTCCAGAGATTTAATGTCTTCTTTTATCTTCAATTGATTTCATCTAAGGTTGTGGCTGAAGTCAGTTGTAGTTCTTGTGGTTCTGCTCATCTCTTTTTCTGTTCTCTTCTTTCCTTCGGTGATTCTGCTTGTTAACAGGCTTATTAAGGCTGAAATGACTTCATATTTAATATACACAGATTTTGTGGCTCAGATAAGGTCCAGTTCTGGTTAATTTCTTTTCTCTTGGCTGACATGTGGCATTGCTATGGCCTGCTTGTGGTTTAAATCTGGCAAAAAGGAGCGGTCCGCCCAAGGACCATCATTCCACGCTGCATGTGGGCCAGATCACCTTTCCACGGGTGCCAGATGTGGACCGCATCTGGGCCGACACAATGTTGCTATGTGGGATTGAGTAAATGATCTGTAACAGCAAAACATATATTTTTGGCCCTTTAGATCTTCTAAACATAGCATGTGATTTTAACTTTATTGCGATATTTAATGAAAACTGTTTCTCTTTAAGATCCACCAAAGGACGTTGCAGTGTCCAACTTCAGTCTATCTGGTGTAACAGTGGAGGGAGATTCAGTGACTCTTAGCTGCAGCAGTGATTCAAACCCTCCTGCAGACATCAACTGGTTTAAAGGAAGAACGTTTGTAGGATCTGGAAGAAACTACAGCATCTCAAAGAGCAGATCTAATCACAGTGGAGAATACAAGTGCAAGTCCATCAATGAACATGGAGTGAAATACTCTGATGCTGTGATTTTAAATGTCATGTGTGAGTTCATGATTGTTCAATAACTTTGACACTGAAAACACAATATATAAAATTTTGCACTGAAATATCCAAAAACTACTAGAATGGAGTTATATGTTTTGTTGACTTGAGCACTTACATTGTCCCAAAAGTTTCCAAAAATGTTCAAATCCAGGTAAATTCACAGTTTTAACCAGTTAAATGGTCCGTATCTATGTATCGCCGGTCAATGGTGTCATTTCCCTTCTATCTTTGGTTCTTAGTAGACAATGGGGCTCAACAATAATAAGATAGCAATAATTTTCACAATATGTTTTTCTCTCGATAGAACAATAACACGTTCACTATAATGTTTATGCACCAAAGTGGAATGAAACAGGGTTAGTGACCCACATGGAAAGACAAGATCAACCTACTCTAGAATTTATAGAAAAAGGACAGCCCTGATTGTACTTCCAATTTGTAGCCTTTATTTTAATTGGTGATGCACTGATAATTTTTCAAGCTGATTCAGATTATTTTTTACAAGTCTACTGGCTATTTTTAAGCAATACATAAATAAATATCTTAACATTAAATAAGTCAATAAATAAATAAATAAATGAATAATATTATAAAAATAAATATAAAATCTGTAGCTATTTGAAAACAGAGGCAACCACTGAATTTTAATCACAAATCAAACAAATATAATACACCAAAGACTATAGATATGCAAAGACGTTTTACTTCTATTACTTAAAGGGTTAGTTCACCCAATAATCAAAATTATGTAATCTATAACTCGTTCCAAACCAGTGAGACCTCCGTTTATCTTCGGAACACAGTTTAAGATATTTTAGATTTAGTCTGAGAGCTCTCAGTCCCTCCATTGAAACTGTGTGTACAGTATACTGTCCATGTCCAGAAAGGTAAAAAAACATCATCAAAGTAATACATATGACATCAGAGGGTCAGTTAGAATTTTAGTTAGAGTCCAAAATAGCAAAAACTACGACTTTATTCAGCATTGTCTTCTCTTCCATGTCTGTTGTGAGAGAGTTCAAAACAAAGCAGTTTGTGATATCTGGTTCGAGAACGAATCATTCGATGTAGCCGGATCTTTTTGAACCAGTTCACCAAATCCAACTGAATCGTTTTAAATGGTTCGCGTCTCCAATACGCATTAATCCGCAAATGACTTAAACTGTTAACTTTTTTAATGTGGCTGACACTCCCTCTGAGTTAAAACAAACCAATATCCCGGAGTAATTCATTTACTCAAACATTACACTGACTGAACTGCTGTGAAGAGAGAACTGAAGATGAACACAGAGCCGAGCCAGATAATGACCGAAACATTGACTCGTTCACGAGTCAAGAATATTGGTTTGTTTTAACTCAGAGGGAGTTTCAGCCACATTAAAAAAGCTAACCGCTTAAGTAATGTGTGGATTAATGCGTATTGGAGACGCGAACCATTTAAAAAGATTCAGTTCGATTTGTTGAACTGGTTCAAAAAGATCCAGTTACATCGAATGATTCATTCGCGAAATGGATATCACAAACTGCTTTGTTTTGAACTCTCTCACAACAAACACGGAAGAGAAGACAATGCTGAATAAAGTCGTAGTTTTTGCTATTTTGGACCAACGTTTATTTTCAATGCTTCAAAAAATTCTGAATGACCCTCTGATATCACATGTATTACTTTTATGATGTTTTTCTTACCTTTCTGGACATGGACAGTAGACCGTACACACAGTTTCAATGGAGGGACTGAGAGCTCTTGAACTAAATCTAAAATATCTTAAACTGTTTTCCAAAGATAAACGGAGGTCTCACTGGTTTGCAAAGACATGAAGGTGAGTTATTAATTACATAAATTTGATTATTGGGTGAACTAATCCATTAAGAATGGGAGAAACTGCAACACACAATGTGGTGGAATAGTCCTGCCTTCCAAATAAAATAGCCAATCACTGATTTGTAAAGTTATTTCCACAGCAGCGATACAGATTTTCTTTGATGACCACTGTAGCAAAGCATTGCTACATTTATAAATATATCTTTATACACAGTAACAGGAAAAGAAAATGCCATTACCATCAAACATTTCTGAAGATAGCAAGTTCTCCTCAGTGATTCATTCATGGACCCAGCAGGCACAGGATGTAGACTCCAACGTCGGCTAGACGTTGGATTTTGGTTGAAAATGAAAATCGGGTTGACGTCTAAATCCAACGACTGTTTGTCAAGCTCCAACATTGGGCAGATGCTGAATGTCGGCTGGAATAAACACCCCCCCAAAAAAACATAAAAAAACGTTTAAATGCATGGCACTACACGTATTACCAAATTCACTCATTACTAACCAGTTTGACTTTGTTTCTGTCAGACGTCTACAGAAGTTCTTTTTGAAAAATAACAGAGGTTTATATGTTGATGTTTTATTTGAAAATGTTTGATCACCATTATTATGATCAGTGTTTGCTTTAGTTGGGTAGTTTGACTCTTGGCTTAGTAAGTTTTTGGTTCCTGTAATAGTGTTTGACAAAACACATAATTTATTATAAAAGGGGCCATAAAAAAAAAAAAATTATTGAGGTAAACTATTTTTCTCATCATTGATCTAAAGTGGTTATTTATTATTAACGAACAATATTCAAGAAACAATACTTTCTTCCATCAGATCAGACATTCGGAATTTTCATTTTTAAATACTTTTGGAAGTAAAATCTTTCGATACACATAGACATCAATAATCAGTATATTAAACTCAACAATGGTGACATGCTTCATGCACCAATGCATGCTGGGAGCCACCATAGTATAAAACACATGGTTCCCAGCATGCATTGCTGCATGAAGTATGTCACCATTGTTGAGATTCATATGCTGATTGTTGATGTCTATGTGTGTCAGCGTAGGTTAAGTCTTTTGAGCTCATGTTTGTTAAAAGATTTTTACTGATTGTTGTAATACTGCTGGATCTCATGTGGCAGAAACACAGGGTTTGTAATATGAATGTACTAAAGAACGAAGATAACTGTTAGATTAAAAAAACATCAGTGAATCAGGTTATTTCATGATGATTATAAAACCATTTATAGATAATCACCTGATCTCATGTCACTTTAGCTGTCTTTGATGCTGCAAATGTCCTCGACAAACAAACTGTCACAGCAGCCAGAAAAGACATAATAATTGTTAAGAGCCCAACTAATGGACACACTAATCACTGTTATGGTGTTTAACTGTAACGCTGTTATGGAAATGAAACACATTAGATTTAAACCACTGTTAATTTTAAGAGCTTTTGTAGATGTTTGACAGAAATAAAGTCAGTCTGGCTAGTAATAAGTGAAGTTGGTAATGCTGTTTGTGTAGTTTGTTTAATCCTTTGGTAATGCTGTTTGTGTAGTTTGTTTAATCCTCCTCTGCTGAGATCTTGAGATATTGAATGTGCTGCCATGCATTTCACCCTTTGTTGCAGTGTGGTGCTTATTCCAACCAAAATTCAACGTCTGTCTGATGTCAGAGTTTACGTCAAACAAAGTTGGGTTTTGACGTCAACCCAACTTTCATTTTCAACCAAAATATGACGTCTGACTGACGTTGGATTAGTTGGAGTCCAACGTCTTCCTGACGTCAAAATTGATGCCTGCTGGAGAGAAATGTATTTTTTGTACTATTGTTGTGTTATTTTCTGGATCTACTGGGACAGTGATAAAGATCTAACAGTTGATCGCGATCTGACAACCACTGCTTTAAAACATGCAGGAAATAAGAAATTAATTTCCCTATTAAGATATTTTTAAAAGACAATTAAATTAGATTTTATTTAAATGAATTAAGTGCATCTAATTAAGTTTACTCATTTGGTGTAGCTTTTTATTATTATTATTATTATTATTATTATTATTAATATAAATGTTTTGAATGCTGTACCTCAGAATTGCGAAATGACCAAGACTTGCCAGACAGGTGAACAAGTTCTGACCGAAGGAGAGATGTCTGCCTTTAAACTTGTTTGAAATAATGATCTGACATTTATCACAATACTTATCGATATCAATACTTATCGATAACTCATATGAAAATCTTTATTGTGATCATTATTTTGCCCATATAACCCAGCTCTAGTAAACACCATGAAAACACAGTGTGCTTCCTGTAAAAATTTAGAAGTAGTAGATAAAGAATTAAAGCCAACAATCTAGCTTCAAGAAAGCCACAGTTCTTTGTTTTACACATTAATGATGGACAACAATTATTCTTTTTTCATTTGCTGTGGATTCTGTCTCCAAAAATAAACTTATAAAGCGAAAATAACTGTGGAGTGGAACAAGAAAACTCCCATAATTTCACACTCTGTCACTGTGTCATCAAGCAATGTCTTTGTTATTTATTGACAAAGTGATCCGTAGCTGCAAAACTTACATTTTGGACCTTTAGATCCTCTAAACATAGCATGTGATGTTAACTTTATTGTGATATTTAATGAAGAGTGTTTCTCTTTAAGATCCACCAAAGAATGTCTCAGTGTCCAACTTCAGTCCATCTGGTGTAACAGTGGAGGGAGATTCAGTGACTCTGATCTGCAGCAGTGATTCAAACCCACCTGCAGAAATCAACTGGTTTAAAGGAGGAACGTTTGTAGGATCTGGAAGAATCTACAGCATCTCAAACATCAGCTCTAATCACAGCGGAGAATACAAGTGCAAGTCCAAAAATAAACACGGAGAGAAAGACTCTGATACAGTGAGGCTGAATGTGACGTGTAAGTGAACACTGGTGCAAGATCTAAGAACAGATCCTCTAGTTCCAGTGCTTTCTCACTGTCGATAAAACTATTTTTTTTTCTATTTTAGATGCTCCAAGAAATGCAGTGGTGTCCATCATCAGTCCATCTGGTGTAACAGTGGAGGGAGATTCAGTGACTCTGATCTGCAGCAGTGATTCAAACCCACCTGCAGAAATCAACTGGTTTAAAGGAGGAACGTTTGTAGGATCTGGAAGAATCTACAGCATCTCAAACATCAGCTCTAATCACAGCGGAGAATACAAGTGCAAGTCCAAAAATAAACACGGAGAGAAAGACTCTGATACAGTGAGGCTGAATGTGACGTGTAAGTGAACACTGGTGCAAGATCTAAGAACAGATCCTCTAGTTCCAGTGCTTTCTCACTGTCGATAAAACTATTTTTTTTTCTATTTTAGATGCTCCAAGAAATGCAGTGGTGTCCATCATCAGTCCATCTGGTGTAATAGTGGAGGGAGATTCAGTGACTCTGATCTGCAGCAGTGATTCAAACCCACCTGCAGAAATCAACTGGTTTAAAGGAGGAACGTTTGTAGGATCTGGAAGAATCTACAGCATCTCAAACATCAGCTCTAATCACAGCGGAGAATACAAGTGCAAGTCCAAAAATAAACACGGAGAGAAAGACTCTGATACAGTGATGCTGAATGTGATGTGTAAGTGAACACTGGTGCAATATCTAAGATCAGATCCTCTAGTTCCAGTGTTTTCTCACTGTCGATAAAACATTTTTTTTTCTATTTTAGATGCTCCAAGAAATGCAGTGGTGTCCATCATCAGTCCATCTGGTGTAATAGTGGAGGGAGATTCAGTGACTCTGATCTGCAGCAGTGACTCAAACCCACCTGCAGAAATCAGCTGGTTTAAAGGAAGAATGATTGTAGCATCTGGAAGAATCTACAGCATCTCAAATATTAGCTCTAATCAAAGTAGAGAATACTCATGCAAGTCCAGAAATAAACATGGAGAGAAAGACTCTGATACACTGATGCTGAATGTGACATGTAAGTGGACACTGGTGCAAGATCTGAGAATAGATCCTCTAATTCCAGTTAGTGATGTGCAACAGCGATATATCAGATTTTTTCTGATTGGTTATGGCAGCACTTTACTTTAAGTACAATGTGCTACCATCTAACATACATACATAAAATGACTGGCGATAACAGAGCAACAACTCAAACTGTTTGAGTAAGCAGCTTGCCTCAATTTAAACCATGTAAGTTTTAAAACTTTGCAGTTAAGTATTTAAATGATTAACTAAGTGCTGATTGAGCATTAGTGATGAACAGCTACTGTTAACAAACAGAATCACTGAAGAAAAGAGAAACACAAGAACTACTACAACTGACTTTAAAGTTATTCTTCACCTCAGGCAGCTATTTCTTTCTAGATGCTTCTTTATTAAGAACGTTGCTTCTTCGTAATCATAATCTAACATGTCCTAATCACGTGTTCATAGTTTCATAGACAGGTTTTCATGTCAGATTTTTAGTTTTAACATTCATTTTCATAAAAATCTTCAGATTTTTTGAGTAGTATGAAGCTGCAGACTCGGAGCCTGCTGCATCTACAGTCCCCGCACCCAGAGTCCCGCGTACTCAGACCCCTTGCAACCCGATCTCATGGAAATTCATACGACCACACTCGTAGAAATTCATATGATTTTTGCCAAATTGTATCTATTTTAAGAGTTGAACAATTCGTATTAATTTGTACGAATGACCTACACCTGACACAGTGGTTTAGACAAATCATATAAAATTGTACGAGTGAGAGTGAGGTTGTACAAATCAATCTCGAAAAATGAGGGGACTGAGGATGCGGGACTCTGGGTGCTGGACTGTAGATGCAGCAGGCTCAGGTTCCAAGTCTGCAACTTCAGAATATTGGATTTTTTCATTATATCCATTATATCCATGTCCATGCCCCGCAACCACCCGCCCCCCCATACAGTGATGCTGAATGTGACATGTAAGTGAACACTGGTGCAAGATCTGAGAATAGATCATCTAATTCCAGTTAGTGATGTGCAACAGCGATATAGTACTTTTTTCTGATTGGTTATGGCAGCACTTTGGGCAGCACCCTGAGCTCTGATTGGTTAGCTTCCCACTTGATGCCTCAAACGACTTGAGAAGAGAGAGAATCATTGCCTCGAAGTCACATAGTGATAGCTGGCTTCCCTTTGAGAAGAATGATGAAAATACAGTTTAGTGCAAGCTGTGCAGCGCCAAGCTGTCACACAAATCTATAAGTACAATGTGCTACCATCTAACATTCGTACATAAAATGTCTGGCGATAACAGAGCAGCAACTCAGATCAGCATTGAATTATTTGAACTATTCAGAACTGAGAAGATGACACAGCTATTGGCTGAAATGGTGGTAAAAGAGTTGCTGCCAATTAGTTTTGTCGACAGAGAACGATTTAAAGTTTTCCTTTACTGTGGTGGAAGGTAAATGAGAATCAGTTTACAAAGCTACACTGTAAAACCCGACAAGAAACTTAACTCAAAACAATTTGAGTAAACAGATTAGCTCAATTTAAGCCATGTAAGTTTTAAAACTTTGCAATTAAGTAATTAAGTGATTAACTAAGTGCTGATTGAGCATTAGTTATGAACAGCTGCTGTTAACAAACAGAATCACTGAAGAAAAGAGAAACACAAGAACTACTACAACTGACTTTAAAGTTACCCCACTGGGCAAAGTTACGTCCAGTGGACGTCTTTTTTATGTCTTTGCTGACGTTGAAAAGACGTTCACTGAGGAGCCAGAATGAAAGTTTTTATGACGTCTTTTTTTTGACGTCTTCTGTACGTCTGATTTAGATGTTCACAGAACCTCCTTACTAGGTTAAAAACTATTTCAAAAGTGGTCAGTGGACATATTTTCAACATCATTTAAGGTTAATTTAGGCATAATTTATAGTTACGTCCAGTGGACGTCTTTTTTATGTCTTTGCTGAAGTTAAAAAGACGTCCACTGGACGTAAGTTTGCCCAGTGGGACTCATTTCTTTCTAGATGCTTCTTTATTAAGAAAGTTGCTTCTTCATAATCATAATCTAACATGTCCTAATCATGTGTTCATGTTTTCATAGACAGGTTTTCATGTCAGATTTTTATTTTTAACATTAATTTTCATAAAAATCTTCAGATTTTTTGAGTAGTGTGAAGCTGCAGACTCGGAGCCTGCTGCATCTACAGTCCCGTACCCAGAGTCCCGTGTACTCAGACCCCTTGCAACCCGATCTCATGGAAATTCTTTACATATTTTAGGAGGTGGCTAATTCGTACGACCATACTCGTACAAATTCACATGATTTTTGCCAAATTGTATGTATTTTACGAGTTGAACAATTCATATTAATTTGTACAAATGACCTACACCTGACACAGTGGTTTAGACAAATCGTTTAAAATTGTACGAGTGAGAGTGAGGTTGTATAAATTATCAATCTCGAAAAATGAGGCGACTGAGAATGCGGGACTCTGGGTGCTGGACTGTAGATGCAGCAGGCTCAGGTTCCAAGTCTGCAACTTCAGAATATTGGATTTTTTCATTATATCCATTATGTCCATGCCTCACTATATCACTATTGATAAAACATTTTTTATTTTTTTTAATTTAGATTCTCCAACAAATGTAATGGTGTCCATCAGTCCATCTGCTGAAATAGTGGAGGGAGATTCAGTGACTATGATCTGCAGCAGTGATTCAAAGCCACCTGCTGTGAACTTCAGCTGGTTTAAAGGAGGAACGTTTGTAGGATCTGGAAGAATCTACAACATCTCAAACATCAGCTCTGATCACAGTGGAGAATACAAGTGCAAGTCCATCAATGAACATGGAGGGAAATACTCTGATAATGTGACTTTAAATGTCATGTGTGAGTACATTTTAGTTCAGTAACTTTAATTTAAATTACTCTAAACATAGTATGTAATGTCAAAATTATTGTTATTATTATTGTTATTATATATATAATTGTTGTTGATATTTAAATAAATGTATGTTCTCTTTTAGATGCAACAAAGGCCACACCATTGTCCATCAGTTCACCTGCAGAGATACAAACAGGTAGGGGGAGGGGGTGATAACTAGGACTGCACGATTATTCAAAATTAAATTGCAAACACAATTAGGCAAAAGCTGTGTTTGTCATGCACATTTTGTCACAGTTCTGTGATCAGTAGGAAATCTCCATCCAGAGGAGATTTTTGCCTAATCATAAGTGCGATTTCATTTTGATTAAGCCAAAGATAAGGGTGTAACATAGCAATTGTGCTGGTATAATTATGTGGTTTAGTTCAGTAACTTTAATTTAAAGTCCTCTTAACATAGTATGTAATGTCAAAATGATTATTATTATTATTGCTATTATGTATATAATTGTTGTTGATATTTAAATAAATGTTCTCTTTTAGATGCAACAAAGGCCACATCATTGTCCATCAGTTCATCTGCAGAGATACAAACAGGTAGGGGGGGTGATAACTAGAACTGCACGATTATTCAAAATTAAATTGCAAAAGCTGTGCTGTGTTTGCTGTGTTTGTCATGCACATTTTGTCACAGTTCTGTGATCAGTAGGAAATCTCCATCCAGAGGAGATTTTTGCCTAATCATAAGTGCGATTTCATTTTGATTAATTCAATTCAATTCAATTCAAGTTTATTTGTATAGCGCTTTTTACAATACAAATCGTTACAAAGCAACTTTACAGAAAATTATGTTTATACAATATTTAGTAGTAGCTAGTAGTTTGTGCACGTTTGACAGGATTTTAGAAAAATAAAAATAATAATAATAATACAAGACGTAGTCAGCTAGATGATGAACTATCAATATTATTAATTAATAGTAATTATAGGATGCAGTCACACATGTAGCAAAATTGTTAGTTCTGTTTGTTGATTCAAGGTTAGCATCATCTGAGGTCCTCTGAGGGTCAGCATCATCTCTTCTCAGGTGTTCTGGATCCAGACTGGAGCTTGTGTAAATCCTAGTTACCATAGAAACATAGAAACAAAATAGAGACATCATTAGCATAGCTGCTGATCCAACAAAGTAAAATTAGTTTAACCCAAGCTAAAGAATAAAAATGCAGATGCAACTACACTCACAATTTAAGAGATACATTATTCGAATGCTTGGCGAAAGAGATGCGTTTTTAATCTAGATTTAAACAGAGAGAGTGTGTCTGAACCCCGAACATTATCAGGAAGGCTATTCCAGAGTTTGGGAGCCAAATGTGAAAAAGCTCTACCTCCTTTAGTGGACTTTGCTATCCTAGGAACTACCAAAAGTCCAGCGTTTTGTGACCTTAGGGTGCGTGATGGGTTGTAGCGTGGTAGAAGGCTAGTTAGGTACGCAGGAGCTAAACCATTTAGGGCCTTATAGGTAAGTAATGATAATTTGTAACTGATACGGAACTTAATAGGTAGCCAGTGCAGAGACTGTAAAATTGGGGTAATATGATCATATTTTCTTGACCTGGTAAGGACTCTAGCTGCTGCATTTTGGACTACCTGTAGCTTGTTTATTGACGAAGCAGGACAACCACCTAGAAGTCCATTACAATAGTCCAGTCTAGAGGTCATGAAAGCATGAACTAGCTTTTCTGCATCAGAAACAGATAACATGTTTCGTAGCTTGGCAATGTTTCTAAGATGGAAGAATGCGGTTTTTGTAACATTGGAAATATGATTTTCAAAAGACAAATTGCTGTCCAATATAACACCCAGATTTCTGACTGTAGAGGAAGTAACAGTACATCCGTCTAGTTGCAGATTGTAATCTACAAGATTCTGTGTGGTGTTTTTTGGTCCAATAATTAATATCTCTGTCTTATCCGAATTTAATTGGAGAAAATTATTTGTCATCCAATCTTTTACATTTTTAACACACTCTGTTAGCTTAGATAATTGGGAAGTTTCATCTGGTCTCGTTGAGATATATAGCTGAGTATCATCAGCATAACAGTGGAAGCTAATTCCGTATTTTCTAATAATATTACCAAGGGGCAACATGTATATTGAAAATAGAAGGGGACCTAGGACAGATCCTTGTGGCACTCCATATTTTACTGATGATAAATGAGATGACACCCCATTTAAGTAAACAAAATGGTAGCGATCGGACAGGTAGGATCTAAACCATCTTAGAGCCTGCCCTTGAATACCTGTATAGTTTTGTAATCGATCTATGAGTATGTCATGATCTATGGTGTCGAACGCAGCACTAAGATCAAGTAAGACTAGAAATGAGATGCAGCCTTGATCTGACGCAAGAAGCAGGTCATTTGTAATTTTAACAAGTGCAGTTTCTGTGCTATGGTGGGGCCTAAAACCTGACTGAAATTCTTCATACAGATCATTTTTATGCAGGAAGGAGCTCAATTGAGCAGACACAACTTTTTCTAAAATTTTAGACATAAATGGAAGATTTGAAATAGGCCTATAATTTGCCAGTACACTAGGATCTAGTTTTGGTTTCTTAATAAGAGGCTTGATAACCGCCAGCTTGAATGGTTTTGGGACGTGACCTAAAGATAACGACGAGTTAATGATATTGAGAAGCGGTTCTTCGGCTACAGGTAACAGCTCTTTTAGTAATTTAGTGGGTACAGGGTCTAATAAACATGTTGTTGGTTTAGATACAGTGATAAGTTTATTTAGCTCTTCCTGTCCTATATTTGTAAAGCACTGCAGTTTATCTTTGGGTGCGATGGATGAAACTGAAGTGTTAGACGCTGTAGAATCTACATTCGCTATTGTATTTCTAATGTTATCTATTTTATCAGTGAAGAAATTCATAAAGTCATTACTATTTAACGTTGGTGGAATATTTGAATCAGGTGGCGTCTGGTAATTTGTTAATTTAGCCACTGTGCTAAATAAAAACCTTGGATTGTTTTGGTTATTTTCAATGAGTTTGTGGATATGCTCTGCCCTAGCAGTTTTTAGAGCCTGTCTATACCTGGACATATGATTAAGCCAAAGATAAGGGTGTAACATAGCAATTGTGCTGGTATAATTATGTGGTTTAGTTCAGTAACTTTAATTTAAAGTCCTCTTAACATAGTATGTAATGTCAAAATTATTATTATTATTATTGCTATTATGTATATAATTGTTGTTGATATTTAAATAAATGTTCTCTTTTAGATGCAACAAAGGCCACATCATTGTCCATCAGTTCATCTGCAGAGATACAAACAGGTAGGGGGGGGTGATAACTAGAACTGCACGATTAATCAAAATTAAATTGCAATCGCAATTAGGCAAAAGCTGTGATTGTCATGCACATTTTGTAAGGGAAGCACAGTTCTGTGATCAGTAGGAAATCTCCATCTGAAGGAGATTTTTGCCTAATCATGAGTGCGATTTCATTTTGATTAAGCCAAAGATAAAGGTGTAACATGGGAAGTGTGCTGGTATAATTATGTAGTTTTCCTTTAACAAAGTGCAGTGCTCTAACAACAGCAATCACTGTTACACATCACCATTTTCGCACATATTATCAGAGCATTACTGCACAAATTATATGTTCTTCCCCTCACTGACATCTTAATGCAGGGTCTCAAAAACTCAGTCCTGGAGGACCAGTTTCCTGAGGATTTTAGCTCCAACTTGCTTCAACAAGCCTGACTGGAAGTTCCTAGTATGCCTAGAAAGACCTTGATTACCTGGTTCAGGTGTGTTTATTTTTGGTTGGAGCTAAACTGTGGAGGATACCGGACCTCCAGGACCAACTTTCGAGACCCCTATATTAATGTATATGAACACAAAATAACATACACATTTACCGGCATTAGATTGCTCACATGACACACATTACCATCAAAAATCAGCATATACATGAATAAAGCTAGCACGGATGAATTAGCATATTCAAATAATGTTACAAAACAGATATTTCGATAATAAGGAGAATAATGGACATCAGAACTCAGTACTCAATTATCAGTACTCACTCTTATAAGATGCGCAGAAGCACAATTTATTTCCAATCTGAGGATGGTAACAGCAATAATACTCCAGCGGCGGTGCTTATGACAAACTGTTATCTGCAGCAACTGATGCAATATGCGGCTCTTTCCCTGCTAAACTGCTTTTCTTCCAAACACAGGCGATCTACACTATTTCATAATAAAAGTCCCTGAATACGGGTTAACCCTTACTATATTCTCAATCGTTTTTTGCACCATCACTGTTGATGAGACATTTCATTCTTTCTGTTTTAGATGCTCCAAAAAATATAGTGGTGTCCACCAGTCCAATAGTGGAGGGAGAATCAATGACTCATAAACATGTAGAGAAATACTCTGATGCAGTGCCTTTAAATGTCATGTGTGAGTTTATTATAAAACATAGTATTCTGATTCTTGTTTTTTATTACCAATTTTAACAGGACATGTCAATAAATAATTTGATTATTTTTAGACCCTCCAAAAAATGTCTCAGTGTACATAAATGGATCTGCTGAAATAGTGGAAGGAGGTTCAGTGACTCTGATCTGCAGCAGTGACTCAAACCCTCCTGCTCTGAACTTCATCTGGTTTAAGGAGAATCAAAGCTCAGCTGTTGGATCTGGACAGAGTTTCAGTGCACTACAGAGTGGAAGCTTCTACTGTGAAGCTCACAATCAACATGGATCTCAGAGATCAGATGCTGTTACTGTCACTGTTAAAGGTTTGGGAGAGCAAACCTGTATAACTCTCTGCAGTTTGGACAGTTAGTCTTAGCTGATACATTTCTCTCTTTCAGAGCATCACGGATCCCGTTGGCATGAAGTTTTTGGGATCACAGTGGAATGTGGAGTATCATTCATCATTGTTACCATCACTATCATTATCATCATGTTCATAATGTGAGAACCACAAATGCCTCTGATATTTGCAAATACATTTGTCTACATACTGATAATCTCTGTCATTATTACAGAAAGAAACTAAGGAGTTTTAAATATGAATACATCACAATGACACAGGTAAATCATCCAGACAACTTTAATGAAGCAGAAAAACAGTCATTCATCTGTTATGTGTTTCAAGCTGATGGGAAACTAGTCAAAGTCTTTATCAACACAAGCCAATAAAAACATTCATGAACTGATATTACTGTCTCTTTAAACAAAGGATGACTTAAGAAATATATATAGTGGCGAAGATTTTGCTTATTTTAACAGTTTACTGGTGTAAGTCCTCTTTCTCTCACTCTAGATCTCTGAATCCAGTGAAGACACATACAGACTTCTTGAGCTCCAGTCCACGACCTCTGATCTGTATGGCACACTCACAGTAAGTGAAGTGGCAAAGTCAGACAATCATGATCACATGATCACATGACTGATCTCTTACTCTCTTTCCCACAGACCCTTCATCCCAGACCTCTTGAACACTCATGTACAACAGTTTTATAATGAAACTGATTAACTTAATTTAGTCTGTCTTCATGTTATTGACTGTTCAGATCAACAGGAAGATGCTGCTGTAAGAGGTGGAGCACAAAGTGTTAATACTGAGCTCTGTGGGCGGAGCCACTTATGACTCAGGGGGATCACTGGGTTGCTTCAGTTTTTTATTTCTTTATGGTTTCAGGAGCATTATTCAGAGGTGGGTAATCCAGGCGCCAAAGAGTAAAAGTCCTGCCATATTTTTGCTCCACCCATGAACTCAGCAGCTGATTTCACCAGAGGAGGAACCAAGTCATTCCTTCCAAGTCACAAACTAGTCTTGAGTCAAATCCCAAGTCCTCAAAGAGTTAAAGTTAATTAGATAATTAAGTGACTAATTAAATGAAGATTGTGCATTAGCGATGAACACCTGCTGTTTACAATCAACATCACTGAAGAAAAGAAAAACAGAAGAACTACAACTGACTTTAAGCACAGCCTTGGATGAAATCAACTGGAAGAAAAAAAAAAACAGTGTCAACATAATTGTGGTGAGTATTTGCTTCAGTGGAGCCCTTGAGCCTTTAAGCAGTTTCCATAAATTTGCTTCTAAGCAATTGCATTAATGTTTTACAGTAAACATTTGTGCAATGCTGATACAAATCTTGATTTAGCAGATAACATATGCTTTTGATGCCTGAGTGATCTTGATTTCAATTTCTTGATTATACTTTTAACCCTTTTGCGTTGTTGGGGACGTTTTCGTCCACTAGGGGGTAAAGTTGAGTCTTATTTTGGCCACAACTTTCCCTGTGTTTGAGCTAATGGAATGATTTTTGGTGACAAATCTTATTTTGACCCATATTTTGGGAAAATGCTTTGAAATTTTTCAAAAACTCAACGGTACACTGTGGGCAAATTCACTACCCTTTCGGGATGTTTGTGGATGAAAACATCCACTAAATTAAACTGCTGTAAAAATGTATCAGATAAATATTATTTTCATTTTTTTTTTATAAATCTATTAATCAACCTCAGTCCTGATCAAAACAACCAATTTTTTAAAAAAAATTCCAAGATTTTAACTTTTTAATTACCAAGTTCATAAATGATGTCACTGATTTGGGAAAAAAAACACACAAAATTACATATTTTCAATATAAAAAGTGATTGTGGACTGGATGTTTTTTTTACCTTTTATCACAGTCTTGGGCATGTAAAAGATTAGCAACAAGATTGGCTTTGATGCATTGTTAGTTTTTGTGCAGCATTATATTTAATTTTTTGCTCCCTAATTTGTTGTTGGTGGCTGTTTGTGCCCCATTGACTTCCATTATAACAACATTTTTGGATTACAAAGCCATGACACCATATAATCATTTACAGTTGATTACTAGGTGGGACCATTAACCCTTTAGATATGCCTGTGCAAAAAAAAGGCTTAGTTTCTGGCTTGTATGGAGTTATATGGAGTATAATAGCAAATTATAGTGTGTGTGTGATAGAGAGAGAGAAAGAGAGGGTGTGAAAGAGACCTTTGTGCACTTACCTTGATGTACAGTATCTGAAAAAATCAAAATAAGCACCTCATGCTCTTAGAACTACATGGAGTAAACAATAAAAATGAAGTGGGTTTATGCACCTGCTGCCTTTTGATGGTGAAAAGTACAGCTGGCCTATATGTGAAATGCTCCTCTTTTTTGATGGTAAAGCCAGTTTAAAACCTTAAAATCCTGGAAAAAAATCTACTTAACATCAAATTTATGAACATAATGTATTATGAACCAAAATGCAATTTACCTCTTCCCAAAAGGGAAAACCACAAACAGTCAATAATGCAGGATTACATGGTGTCATGGCTTTGCAATCAAAAAATGTTGTTATAATGGAAGTCAATGGGGCAAAAACAGCCACCAACAACAAATTAGGGAGAAAAAAATTAAATCTAATGCTGCACAAAAACTAAAAATGCATCAAAGCCAATGTTGCTACTAATCTTTGATATGCCCAAGACTGTTATAAAAAGTAAAAAAATCCAGCCACAATTACTTTTATATTGTAAATAAGTCATTTTGTGTGTTTTTTTCCACCAAATCAGTGACATCATTTATGATCTTAGCAATTAAAGAGTTAAAATCTTGGAATTTTTAAAAACATTTGGTAGTTCTGATCAGGACTGAGGTTGATTAACAGATTTATGCAAAAAGAATTGAAAAATAATATGAATCTGATACATTTTTACAGCAGTTTAATTGAGTGGATGTTTTCATCCCGAACAACTCGAAAGGGTAGTGAATTTGAACAATCCACAAGGGTTAAATAAAAGATTTCATGGCTTACACTGTAAAAAGTGATTCTCTACACTGTAAAAAGTGATTCTCTATATTTATTCAATAAAATTGTGTCAAAAATGTACAAGCAATATTATTATTATCTATATTATCACTATATATATGATATATATTATCACATTTTAATTAAGTAGAAATAACCATTAAAAATGAGTAGAATTACATGAAAAAATTAAGTAAAATTTACACAAAAATATTGATTTCATTGGACAAAAAAAAAACCCTATGCTAAAGAATACTATGTTACGCATGCCAGGCCAGTAGTTGGTGATCATGAAACACCCTTCAAACACATTATATGCATGCACATGACATCAGCCTTTTTACAAATTCACATTTTTGTTGCTTACATAAATATGATACAGGCATCATGTTCAAAAGACTGTGTCTTAAGGCCCCCAAAACAGAGTTATTGAAGACACCTAAAGTTCACAAACAGAATCAAAGGGTAAATTATTGGTTACCATTATAGTGGTCAGTGTTTGCTTTAGTTGTGCTCTTGACCCTTGATTTTTTAACATTACTTTTTGCATTGCTGTTGTAACTCAGTTATAACAGCTAGCCAAGCTAAGAAAAAAGATGATCAGGGAGTGTTGGTTATGCTTTTACATAATCTTTGTTTTACCTGAATATCTGAACTCATTCAGAGCCTGATCTCTGAGTTACAATAACATTCATTATAGCAGCTCTGTGATTCAACAATAAAAGACCTTGATTTTTCAGTGTAATCTAGAGTTTAAGAATTCTGATTGAGAGGGGTACTTTCTTTTGGCACACAGTGACATCAAGGACAGGCCTATGAATCTCAAGAATGGTGACAAACAGCATATTCAGATGAACTGTAAGAATCACAAAACAAGCTACTATAGAATTGTTGCTCATAATTTATTCATGCCGCAAAGCATGATGGGAGCCATAAATGAGTTTTGATTGGTGGCACCCAGAATGCCGTGTAACATGCTTTTTGATTGTCACCATTGTTGAGGTTCTCAGGCTGATTCTTGATGTCTGTGTGCCTAAAGGAAAAAAAAAATTTTTTAACAAGGTTTTGATCAGAGGTGCTTCTAAGAATTTCTCAGATAATGCTGAAAACACCTAAACTTATATTGTACAACCACTGAGCACATGTCATTGATAAGATACACCCAACTCACAAACCCAGATCAAATGATGATGCAAAAACAAATAACACCATCTGATCTTATTTCCTTCTTGGCTTGGTAGCTGCTGTATCCCAACTAGCAACCAAAAAAAATCAGTTTAAAAGTTTAAGGGTGAAGAGTCCAACTAAAGCAAACACTGGCCACTACAATGGTAAGCAAATTAATTATTTTTTTTTTCTTCAGTGATTCTGTTCGTGAACTATAGGTGTCTTCAATAATTCTGTTTTGGGGGCCTTACAACCTTTTGAACATGCTGCCTTTATCATATTTATGTAAGCAACAAAAATGTGAATTTGTAAAAAGGTTGATGTCATGTGATATATATAATGTTTTCGAAGGGTGTTTCATGATCGCCAACTACTGGCCTGGCATGCATAACATAGTATTCTTTAGAATAGTGTTTTTTTGTTTGTTTGTATTTTATCCAATGAAATCAATATTTTTGTGTAAATGTTACTTAATTTTTTCATGTTATTCTACTCATTGCGAATGGTTAATTCTACTTAATTAAAATGTGTTAAATTTAATTAATAATATTGCTTGTACATTTTTGACAATTTTATTGAATAAATATAGAGAATCACTTTTTACAGTGTATATTTATTATCACTGAATTATCTCATTAACTTTTACTCTTTGAGGACTTGGGATTTGACTCAAGACTAGTTTGTGACTTGGAAGGAATGACTTGGTTCCTCCTCTGGTGAAATAAGTTACTGACTTTATCGGTGGAACAAAAATATGGCAGGACTTTTACTCTTTGGCCCCTGGATTACCCACCTCTGACATTATTTAACAATGAAATTAAAACTGTAAAAAGCAGGTGGATCATTATTTTGTATGAATATTAATGTTGTGGGATACAAGCTCTTCACTTTCTCATTATACAGCATTATACTTTTAAGTCATATTTGATAATTTTATCCTGAAATAAAATTTATATAAAAAAAAACAGTCTTGCGGTAAGGTTTTTTGTTTTGTTTCATTTTGTTTTGTGTTTTTTTTTATTCCGAGAATGGTGTGTTATATGGCTAAAACAACTGGTGGGATGTTTTATTCTAATTTAAGATTTGTGTTATGCAAATGACACTTGTGTGTGCATGTATATTGGTTAGGCTTCATGATGTGAATTATACAAAGAGATAAATGGGTGTTATTCTAGATGTCAACCATAAAGCTAACTTACACTCTCAAAACCTGCTTCTACAGCAAACACACAAACACGGGCAGACAACAATACACATCAATATATATATATATATATATATATATATATATATATATATATATATATATATATATATATATATATATATATATATATTAATAATAATAATAGATATCTAATAGATTTTAGAACTTTGGAGTTGTGGGAAGTATCTGAGTGTTGAACACTTTGAAAAAGTAAAACATATTGCAAAGCAATTTGTTCCAGTTGATTAGATAAAGCTTAATTTTTTTCATAACTAATCAGATTTGTGAGGTACCTGCATGCACAAACACTGCATTAAATTACATTAAAGCAAATAACCCTACATTAAAAACACTGCCTCCAGAGTCATTTTCTAATGAGGTAATGAAGCATCAAGTCAACTAGCTAATCTTCTGAATGCAGAAAAAAAAGAAAGAAAATTCTGACAAGCAAGTTGGAGATAGTTAGAACTAAAGACTGCAAGCTGGACTGGACACCCTTGAGTTAGGCAGACAAAGACATCAACAATCAGAATATAAATCTCAACAACAGTGACAATCAATAAAAAGCTTGCTTTAACCAGCAGTGTATAAACCACATCCATGGCTCTCAGCATGCACTGCGGCATGAATTAATAATGCAGCTAAATTATTACCATTTTCTTTTCAGTTCACTGTTTGTTTTTATTTGATTCTGTTGTTTTTGTTTTGACTTCAGTTTCTTGATTTGTGATGTTCAGTTTGGTCTGTTTATCTTAATATCCACTGTTAAAAATCGCTGTAAAAAAACGGCCAAATTTTGACAGTAACATACTGTTTTTCATTAAAACAGTGCATTCTGGGTAATATTCATCATTTTCGAGAAGGTAGCCTGCTGCTATATATCGTAAATTAACAACGTTCAAAGTCGACACACAGCGGCTGTGTTTCAAATCACACCCTACACCCTCATTCACTATTCCCTACATGAGTTTACTAATATAGTCCACCTGACAGAGAGGATGAACACTAATGAGTGAATTCAGACACTGATCAACAGCTGCTGTTAACGAGTAGAATCACTGAAGAAAAGAGAAACAAGACAAACACATGAAGTACAACTGACTTCAGCCACAGCCTTAGATTAAATCAGCTGAAGATTTATACAATCAACAAACAGCTTTACCAGCTTCACTCATTACTAACCAGACTGACTTTATTTCTTTCAGATCAGAGATCAGAGAGCAGAGATCAAAAGATCTTATTGAGAATTACAGAGATTTAGATGATAATGTTACTGTTTCGTTTGATGTCACCATTGTGGAGATCAGTGTTTGCTTTAGTTGGGCTCCTGACCCTTGACTTTTGTACTTTAAATTTTGTTTCATTGCTATATTTGTATCTTTATGATACATCTGTTACAGCAATATTAATCTTGATAGTCAAGTGATTATGGCTGTTTCTGTCAGGCATGATCTGCTTGACTGCCTTAAAGTGTTGCTATAGTAATCAAATATTAATTTGGTGTTGAAATATATGAGTGATTTACAAAAAAATTTTTTCTTCAATTTTATAAGATTGAACAGTAATGTGATAAGCAGAACATATTGATTTAATGACAGATTGAGTTTTAAATATTTTGGGCAGCAATGTCCGCAACACTCAAAAAGAGACATCAACAGTCAGCATATGAATCTCAACAATGGTGACAATCAAAAGGTTCATGATACAATGCATGCTGGGTACCAGCACAGGATAAAGCTCATCCATGACTCCCAGCATGCATTGCGGCATGAATAAATTATGCCCCTGAATTGTTCACTTATTTTCTTGAATTCTTATGTGCTTATAATTTTGCTTTTGTCTCAAGTTTTAGTAGCATGTTTTGTGATGTTCAGAACTTATGTTTATTTATTTTGTGGATTGTCACCATTGTTGTGATTCAAATGCTGATTCTTGATGTTTCTGTCTAAATTTCAGAAAAGGTTTTTTTATGAGTGAAATTTTCTTAGTCTTTCATAACTTAAGGCTCAGCAGGGTTTCTTATTTTGCTGTAGTATCAATAAGAGAAGGGACACGAGATTGGATCAGAAATAACAGAGTGTTCAGAGTGTACTAAAGTAAACATTGATCTCCATTATGGTAGTGAAAAAAACTAAACTAAACCTATTTTACTTTAACTCTCAATAAGATCTTATGTAGACATCTGACAGAAATAAAGTCAGTCTGGTTAGTAATGTGAATCTGGTGAAGCTGTTTTAGGAGTTGGTTAATCAGATCTTGAGAGATTTGATGAATTCTTTTATTTTAGTTGATTTCATCTAAGGCTGTGGCTGAAGTCAGTTGTAGTTCTTGTGTTTCTCTTTCCTTCAGTGATTCTGTTTGTTAATAGCAGGTGTTCATCACTAATGCTCAATCATCAATTAATCACAGAATTATCTCATTAACTTCACTGATTCAGTGTAACTCTAACACTCTGTAGTGTGCACAAATTTAAGTGTTCACTTAAAACTGAGGATTTTGTTGTGGGGTTTAAAGGGTTAAAGATTTGAGATGAAGAAAAAAACAGAATATGAAACATAATTTAACAGAAAAAAACTGTAGTTAATTTACTGGAAACAAACTGTAGAAAAACAGTTATTTACTGGCACCCCTGCTGCCAGTAAATAACTGTTTTTCTACAGTTTGTTGCCGTAAATCAATGGTTGCCAGCAAAAAAAGTGAAAAACAGTAATATACTGTAAAATGTAAATTACAGATTTACCAAATTAAAAAAAAAGTTAATTTAACTAAAATATTTGTGAACATCCACAGAAAAAAAATGTATGAAAAGTCATACGGTGATAATGAGAGTAAATACTAAACTCAAATGTATTAATGTGTGTTTGCACAAGTGAAATCTGTTTATGTAGTTTTGTGGTTCACCATTGTGTTGGAGAGTAGAGCTTGTGCTTCAGTCAATGATGAGCCACAAATTTTGATCTTTTGCTGCTTTATATAAAGACAGTATATGTGGAGTCACTGATACAGTGTTAATCTCTGTGGTAAGTACTTCAGCACATTCATGTGTGCTATAGCTGACAATGAGCTGCAGTGATTTGAGTAAAAGTCATGCATTTAGTTTCTTTACTACTACACATTAAGTATTTGCATTTTTATATTAAGAAATATTCCTTCTCAGTGGACTCAGATGAAATAAGTTCATAGTACTAACATCGTAGGAATGCTAGCTTTTAAACTCAAACTGTTTGAAGCAGTGGGAGGGGAGCTAATTTACATGGTAGAATTTACGGTAAAATACTGTAAGAGTGGTAAATTAATGGTTGAAAGCTGTAAATTAACAGTACTTTACTGGCACCTCTGTTGCCATTAAATTACTGTTATTTAATGGCACATTTTTTTACAGTGTCCATATGCTGATTCTTGATGTCTTTGTATTTAAATGATAATGTAGCTCAACATTAAGAACTAGAACAAAAAGTCAATGGTCAAATAAAGATGACACTAATCATAAAAATGGTTTAAACAAAACATTTTCAACAAAACATGAACCAATAAGCAATACCAATAAGTAATATCTTCCATTCTGTTTATATATATATATATACATATATATATATATATATATATATATATATATATATATATAATAAAGTTGCTCCTTTACGCTTAAGGAAGGTTAAGGAAAACAGTTTGACACCATGGTATAATGAGCATACTCGCGCCCTAAAGAGAGCAGCCCGAAAAATGGAGCGCAGCTGGAGGAAAACAAAACTAGAGGTATTTCGTATTGCTTGGCGGGAAAGTAACATATCCTACAGAAAAGCATTAAAAACTGCTAGATCCGATTACTTTTCTTCTCTTTTAGAAGAAAACAAACATAACCCCAGGTATTTATTCAATACAGTGGCTAAATTAACGAAAAATAAAGCCTCAACAAGTGTTGACATTTCCCAACACCACAGCAGTAATGACTTTATGAACTACTTTACTTCTAAAATCGATACTATTAGAGATAAAATTGCAACCATTCAGCCGTCAGCTACAGTATCACATCAGACAGTGCACTATAGATCCCCTGAGGAACAGTTCCACTCATTCTCTACTATAGGAGAGGAAGAATTGTATAAACTTTTTAAATCATCTAAACCAACAACATGTATGTTAGACCCTATACCATCTAAGCTCCTGAAAGAGGTGCTTCCAGAAGTCATAGATCCTCTTCTGACTATTATTAATTCCTCATTGTCATTAGGACATGTCCCCAAAACCTTCAAACTGGCTGTTATTAAGCCTCTCATCAAAAAACCACAACTTGACCCCAAAGAACTAGTTAATTATAGACCAATCTCGAATCTCCCTTTTCTGTCCAAGATACTAGAAAAGGTGGTATCCACACAATTATATTCCTTCTTAGAGAAAAATGGTATATGTGAGGATTTCCAGTCAGGATTTAGACCGTATCATAGTACTGAGACTGCTCTTCTTAGAGTTACAAATGATCTGCTCTTATCATCTGATCGTGGGTGTATCTCTCTATTAGTTTTATTGGATCTTAGTGCTGCGTTTGACACAATTGACCACAACATTCTTTTGCATAGACTTGAATACTTTGTTGGCATCAGTGGAAGTGCATTAGCATGGTTTAAATCGTACTTATATGACCGCCATCAGTTCGTAGCAGTGAATGAAGATGTATCCTATCGATCACAAGTGCAGTATGGAGTACCTCAAGGCTCAGTACTAGGGCCGCTACTCTTCACGCTTTATATGTTACCCTTGGGAGATATCATCAGGAAACATGGTGTTAGCTTTCAGTGTTATGCTGATGATACTCAGCTCTATATTTCTTAGCAGCCCGGTGAAACACACCAATTTGAAAAACTAATGGATTGCATAGTCGATATAAAAAACTGGATGACGAGTAATTTCTTACTGCTAAATTCTGAAAAAACAGAGGTGTTAATTTTAGGACCTAAAAACTCTGCTTGTAATAACCTGGAACACTGTCTAAGACTTGATGGTTGCTCTGTCAATTCTTCATCATCAGTTAGGAACCTAGGTGTGCTACTTGATCGCAATCTTTCCTTAGAAAGCCACGTTTCTAGCATTTGTAAAACTGCATTTTTCCATCTCAAAAATATATCTAAATTACGGCCTATGCTCTCAATGTCAAATGCAGAAATGTTAATCCATGCATTTATGACCTCAAGGTTAGATTATTGTAATGCTTTATTGGGTGGTTGTTCTGCACGCTTAGTAAACAAACTACAGCTAGTCCAAAATGCAGCAGCAAGAGTTCTTACTAGAACCAGGAAGTATGACCATATTAGCCCGGTCCTGTCAACACTGCACTGGCTCCCTATCAAGCATCCCATAGATTTTAAAATATTGCTTATTACTTATAAAGCCCTGAATGGTTTAGCACCTCAGTATTTGAATGAGCTCCTTTTACATTATAATCCTCTACGTCCGCTACGTTCTCAAAACTCAGGCAATTTGATAATACCTAGAATATCAAAATCAACTGCAGGCGGCAGATCCTTTTCCTATTTGGCGCCCAAACTCTGGAATAACCTACCTAACATTGTTCGGGAGGCAGACACACTCTTGCAGTTTAAATCTAGATTAAAGACCCATCTCTTTAACCTGGCATACACATAACATACTAATATGCTTTTATTATCCAAATCCGTTAAAGGATTTTTAGGCTGCATTAATTAGGTAAACCAGAACCGGAAACACTTCCCACAACAACCTATGTACTTGCTATATCATTAGAAGAATGGCATCTACGCTAATATTTGTCTGTTTCTCTCTTGTTCCGAGGTCACCGTGGCCACCAGATCCAGTCTGTGTTCAGATCAGAGGGTCACTGCAGTCACCCGGATCCAGTACGTATCCAGACCAGATGGTGGATCAGCACCTAGAAAGGACCTCTACATCCCTGAAAGACAGCGGAGACCAGGACAACTAGAGCCCCAGATACAGATCCCCTGTAAAGACCTTGTCTCAGAGGAGCACCAGGACAAGACCACAGGAAACAGATGATTCTTCTGCACAATCTGACTTTGCTGCAGCCTGGAATTGAACTACTGGTTTCGTCTGGTCAGAGGAGAACTGGCCCCCCAACTGAGCCTGGTTTCTCCCAAGGTTTTTTTCTCCATTCTGTCACCGATGGAGTTTCGGTTCCTTGCCGCTGTCGCCTCTGGCTTGCTTAGTTGGGGACACTTCATCTACAGCGATATCGTTGACTTGATTGCAAATAAATGCACAGACACTATTTAACTGAACAGAGATGACATAACTGAATCCAATGATGAACTGCCTTTAACTCTCATTTTTGCATTATTGACACTGTTTTCCTAATGAATGTTGTTCAGTTGCTTTGACGCAATGTATTTTGTTTAAAGTGCTATATAAATAAAGGTGACATTGACATTGACATATATATATATATATATATACATTTTAATCGATGAATTTTATCATGTCCTCAGTTAGCACCATTTTAGGAGAGTGGCGTGTGCATAAAGGCCCAAGGGAACCCCAGAGTATGATGTAAGAGGAAAACTGTGATTATTCAAACATCAAATAAAGCAAAATGACAGGGAGCAAAATATAGTAAACTTGTCATCAGGTGCCATGTTCATTATAGCAGTATCTCAGAAATCTTAAATTAATTATTTAGCATACCCACCTACACATTTTTCTTGTTCTAGGAATGTTTTCAGCAGCAAGTTTTATTTTAGTTCCCAGAATGTTCTGCTAAAAGGTAGGATAACATTCTCTAAAAACATTCTAGAAATGTTAACATTGATAAATTGATAAATTGATAACATTGTTAGAACATTATTCTCTAACATTCTAATAAAGCTTCCCATTACACTAGATGTGGACTTATATTGCTCAGAAGTCAAATGTTGGTTGAAAGTGAAAACCCAACCTTTGTTTGAGGTCAAACTCCAGCGTAAATAACTCCAAAAACAGTTTTGCCAACTTTTAAAACAAGAATTTCATAAATGTAAAAAAAAGTTCTTATTGAGATTAACGGAGGTGTTGATGGTTTATTTAAAATAATAGTTTAGTTTGACATCACCATTATGGTGATCAGTACTTAGGCAGTATGACACTTTTCAATGTTACTTTTTGCTTAACTGCTGTAACTACATTTGTTTACAGCAAAAACAGTGAGAGCAAAATGTCATCGAGTGATGATGATGATGATGATGATGATTATTATTATTTTTTTTTATTTTTTTTATTCTAGAAATTATCTGCTTTAATTTTAGCTGGGTCTCAGGCTGTTTACCCATTGAGTCACTTTAATAAATATGCGACCAACACCACATTTGATTGTGTGTAACCAGACCACATATGTTTTAATTAGCAAGCAACTGGAATCACCCAACCACATGTTTTCTTGCTGTGTTTGCTATAATAAAGATCACAGCAGCTAAAGAACAACACTAACAAGTCAAGTGTCAAATTGCACAACTAAAGACAACACTTTCCATCATTATGGTGACATCAAACCAAACCATTACAGACATCAACATCTCAACATCTGCTTAAATCTTAATTAGAATGTTAGGGTGATAATGTTCTAATAATGTTATTAATAAACATTTTTAGAAAGTATATAGAGAATGTTATCCTATGTTTTGAGAGAGCGTTCTGGGAACAGAAATAAAACTACCCGCTAAAAATATTGGTAGAACAATCCATTGCAATGTTCTTAGATCAATTTTAGAACAAAAAACTTCTTGATGGATAGTTATTACTCCACCACATGCATGTGATGTCACTAACAACGTCCATAAAGTGTCTGATTAATGTAGCTCAAATGATGAAGGTGCAACTATGTTCGGGAACCAATCACAACTAGCTTATCTGTTTCACCAACAATACATCGTACTATGGTGGTTAATCAGTAAGTTATGCCGTTGTATGGGAAACAGAGCCCTGGTAAGTAATAAGTGAAGCTGGTGTTGCTGTTTGTGGAGCTGTTTAATCATCCTCTGCTGAGAACTTGAGAGATTTAAAAATCAAAAAATTTGTTACTTACAAGTCTGGCGAGGAGTGGAAAATAGTAAATTAAAAATACTTCTAATAATAACAATAATGGATAACAAAAGAAAATAATGAAATATAAAAATGTAAGTATCATTATAATTACAACAACATGAATTTACCATATTCTAGATATATCTTGAATTATTAGTTTAGTTTATCACACAATTAAATTTTATTACATTTTGTTAGAAATTTTAACTCATATGTAATAAATTCACATATTACTTATGAACATAATGTTTCTTAGAATCACTCTGAGAAAAATAATAAAAAAATAAATATATGTATAGATGTTTACATATTTTATTTAGAAGCAAGACAGAAAATGCATGTGTTTGTGTATTTAAAGGCATAACAAACATTTGATGTCCAAATTAAATGTGATTTTTTTTCCCCTTCTAGATCAAATTATTAAATGTTGTCCTGGAGGTGATGCAATGGTAAGGATGGGTTACAGCTCCTGTGGAGATAAACAGCATCCTGTTCATAAAGTCCATGCTATCTGTACAAATATAATTCCAGCCAGTAGTTTAAAATGTATAATAATGATAATAATAATAATAAAAAGTCAATAACAAATGAGTTTAACACCGAAGTCTGCAATCAATTGATTAACTTTAAAATGGTAATTTTTTTTTTCTCCATTTAACTGACAACAGGGTTTTGTGGGCCTGGAAATGCGAAGTTTTTGAAAAAGTTAAAGTGTTTCAAAGGGCAAGCTTTTGAAAAATTACATTAAAAAAATGCCCACTTTTTTTCCCTATTTTTTGCAGAATACAATTTACATTCAACAGCCAGATCAATTTATAGTTGACCATCTGGAAAGGGTCTCAAACCAACTCCTTGACGTACTTTGAGCGATCAGATTTAAACTGGCATGCATGGATTCTTACATTTAGAATTACAACCAGCTTTATCCAGCTGTATTTATGTTCACATTGAGATCAGGGTACTACAGAGGTCATGTGATCATCTGTAATAGGGGATCATCTTAAATGACATCTCACTTACATCATATGCGTTGCACAGGTTAAAGTCTTCACTGGGATCTGAGTTCTGCAAGACAGAAAGAGACAAACATTGTGAGGCCATGCTTAAAATCTAATTGTCTGCAGGTGAACTGACCAGAAATTTAGAGAGCTTTTACACTGGGCTCGTTTGCTGCGGTCACACTCAATAGTTGTATCAAACCCAGGTGCGTTTGCAGCCACCTTACGTCATCGGAAACGCACACAAAAACGCATGGAGAACACAACGCGACTGAGCATATTTGTAATTTTTTTTGTTATTTTGGTGCTATTCGGTGACGGCTGGCCAATAGAAGGTGCTAGGGTGCCACCCTCCCTGAACCACACACGCAAAATTATATATTTTTTTCTTTTTAATGTATGTTTGCATGATGTAATATATTAGAAAGTCATCTGTGGAAAATATAATTTTTCACAATCACCATATGTTCTCTCTGTGTGCACCTCTCAATTTCAGCTGAGGGGCAATTGAGAAAGACGTACACGTGAAGCTACTCTTCACGTTGGTACACCAAAAAGGCCTGGCTATGTGGGTGCATTTCTGCTAATGCCTTATTTTGTTTTCTGTGCTTGCTGTTTAAAACAACTGGGGCAGATCCAGCATGCACAGTTACGGGAGTGAGAGATATGAAGCACTTTTCTGAAAAATTAAGAAACATGAGAACACCAGGGCACACATGGATAATTCTGTCAAACTAATCATTTTGGGAAGAGTGAACATCACTACTCAGTTAGACGACAGCCACAGGATTGCAATAAGAAAATACAATGCGGAGGTAGATAAAAACATTAAGCAGCTGTCCAGGGATTCACAAACAACATGCTAGCAATATGTACCCTTATTTACTATTGTCTGATAAAGCTGCTGTTGTTAAAAATATTCGTTGTTAATAATTATTATTTTTTTTTATTATTAACTTTTTTTTTTTTGGACCAGGGACTCAATCCCTTTTCTCTGTGGGGACAGTGCATCATCTGACCAGCAGCACCAGCCCAAAAAGCAACAGAGGACAATGGGACCAGGAGAACAACAGAGGCTAGCTACAAAGGTAACACACACATACACAAAAAACATCAAAAGATGGCGTATAGATTATATTTCTAAAGAAAATGAAATAGTGAAATTATAGTTGTATTGTAAATAATTGTGTGTGTGTGTGTGTGTGTGTGTGTGTGTAGAAGCATTATTGCAGTGATTCTTTGTAAATATTATTTTGTGATCATTTGTGGTCATTTTCATCATCAAGAGGGCTTGCGGATAAACGCACACACAAACTTAACAGCAAAGTAGTACTGTGTGTCGAGCTCTTCCACCTTTTGAAAGCTGTGCGACGCTGCAGGGGGCAAGACAGAACAGACGGAATGTGAAGTATACCCGGGGCGGGCCTTAAAGCAGCCTCCTTAACGTACACCTAAAATTTTTATTTTTATTTTAAATTCGACGAATATTCGAAATTCAAATTATTTTTCGGCAGCCCTAGTTCACATTAGCGATTTTTCATGCAAACCGTGCCCCGTTCAGCACTAAACTGCCAGTGTGAAAGCCCCCAAAGTCAAGACCTGAGCACCCCTTCAATAATCATTGGTAATGAAAACCTGCTCTTAACAAGCAGAATCACTGAAGGAGCCAGAGTTCAATCAACAATTAATCACATAATTATCTAATTAATTTCAACTGCTTCAGTGTTACTTTACCACTCTGTAGATTGGGAAATGGAAAACACTTTGTATAACTGTCATCATCTCACCCCAGAGTCCTTCATTGCAGATCTTCTGTTCATCCTTTTATTAAGGCTGTAAGAAGAAAAATGCAAAAATCGGCACATTGACATAAAAATATATTAAAGCAATAAAGCCCCAAAAGGCCTGGGTTTGTTTGGCTTATTGCTTTATTAAATGGTTATTCCATATATGTTGCAAAGTTTCATAAAAGAAAACATATATTAATACAAATATAAGTCTTTCACCAAACAAGGTAGTTTCTCAAAAACAATTGTGATTGCGACAAAGTAGTTGCCAAGCAATACAGATAAAGAAACAAAGACACAGTAGAAAACATGCTTTAAGACTTGGATGTGTATTTTTATAGATCATTAATTCGCCATTAATCGTGCAATTGCTGAAGAATGGATCGAATATGTTTGTGCTCCTCACGGCTGAAACAGTGGTTTATGATTGCGCACAAATACGCTTTATTTGCACGGTGCCACAGGCAAGGATGTTGCTCCAGCATCTTCTTTGGTTGTAGTTTGGGCACCAGCAAGATTGCAGGGGTGATTCACATTTATGACCTGTCACTGAAACGATTTCTCTGGCAAAAATGGCAGAAATAGAACGTACGTCAGGACAACAGATTGGTTCAGAAGTAGAGAAGTTTGAAATTGAACCGAAGTTCAGATGAGAATGAACAAAAACATGTTTTTTGATTCAGTACGAACACACATTGAAAATCCAATGTCTGGAACGGAAGCAACATTAACCACCCTGAATTCGAACCCATGACCCCAGCAGTTCAGAACGAGTACCTTAGCAAATGGAGACACATTAGTTGATGCACATTCGCCAGGCCACAGAAGCAATGGTAAGGTGTGAGAATAATCTCTCAAAAGCCTGAATTAGCATTTTAGCCAGATTAGAATGCTACGATAAAAAAATGCTAACGCAGCTCAAGGTTAACCTGAAAGTTCATTAGAATGAATATAAATCTGTTAGCCAATTAGCATGCTCAGCTCATTTTGCAATACATGAAAAACTCCCATAATACAGATCAGTATGAATAATCATTTGTTATCACTGTTGAGGATCATATGATATATCACTCTCTCTTTTTAAAGAATAAAGAAATTCAAATTAAGATCATACAATCATCAAAAGCATAAGATGACTCCTAGTTCAAGATTTGCTTCCGCATTGCACAAATGTTTGCTGTGAAACAGTAATACATTTGTTTAGAAGCAAAGTTATCAAAACTGTTAACATGCACAAGAGCACAACTAAAGCAAATACTGATCACAATTATGGTGACAGTTTTTTTTTTTCCTTCCAATTGATTTCATCCAAGGCTGTGCTTAAAGTCAGTTGTAGTTCTTCTGTTTCTCTTTTCTTCATTGATGTTGATTGTTAACAACAGGTGTTCATCACTAATGCACAATCTTCATTTAATTAGTCACTTAATTATTTCATTAACTTTAACACTTTGAGGACTTGGGATTTAACTTGAGAATTGTTTGTGACTTGGAAGGAATTACTTGATTCCTCCTCTGATGAAATCAGCTGAGTTCATGGGTGGAATAAACATATGGCAGGACTTTTACTTTCTGACACCTGGAATATCCACCTCTGCCGAGAGGTATATGTCGAGAATGGAAGTGAATATCAAAAATCTTTTCAGTCATTTATGTGTGGCTCGGTCTGAAAATCATTTGATCAAATTTTGAAAATAATTGATTATGATTTGTGGGAGGAGTAGCGAAAAAGAAGTTTTTCATTCAATTCTATATAGTGAACAGACACCATGTTGGAAAATTACAAATAAGACATCATCAGGTTCGGCATCCCAGCTAGAATTTTTTTATTCTAAAAATGTTCTTAGAACATTACCATGATTGTTCTAAAAATGTTTTTAGCGAGTAGTTTTATTTTTGTTCCCAGAACGTTCTCTCAAAAGATAGGATAACGTTCTCTAAAACATTCTAAAAATGTAATAACATTATTAGAACATTGTCCCCTAACATTCTAATTAAGATTTAATCAGATGTTGAGATGTTGATGTCTGCTTAAAAGTAATGGTTTGGTTTGATGTCACCATAATGGTGGTAAGTGTTGGCTTTAGTTTTGGCCGAGATACAGCCTCTGAACCAATTTCAGGTTGTCCACTGTTAACTTCAAAGCCTCATAACTTTTTTTTAGACCAGTAGGTGCAAAAATTATGTTCAGTCATTTCTATGTGTCTTGGTCCGAAGATTATGTGAGCAAATTTTGGGAACAATTAGGCCAAATTTGAAGGAGCAGTAGCAAAAAAAATCACAAATTTACTTTTCAAAATGGCTGCTACTGTAATGGGTAGAGACTTAATGTAAGGTATTGAATGTTATCTCCATGAAGAGTGTGGTCAGGTGTACTAAGTTTTATTTTTGTACAATTAGGGGTTCAAGACAAAATTCAAAACAATTTAAATGTTGAATATTTGAACTGCTGGTTGCACTATAGAGTTTGGTCTAGAGACCCCAAAGTTGGTCAGATCACTATTCTTGGCCATCACTACAAGTGTACCAAATTTCATCATTCCCCTATGTTCCCTTCATAGGGCTGCCATAGACTCCCATTGGCTAAGAAGAAGAAATCCTACAGAAACAATAGGGGCTAAAGCCCTTGGGGTTTGGCCCCTAAATAACCTTTGAAATTGGTGGCTTACCAAGTGTACACTGATGCTCCTCCAAGTCCAAAAACAACCCCACCAACAGCCACACCAACACCAAATGCTTTAAACCACAAAACCCATCTGACTGCTGAAATACAGAAGAAAAAAAAAACATCATCTGGTCGTTAAGACTAGATTAAGACAAAATGTACTGACAAAAAGGTAAACAGGTGTAATAAAACTCACACATAACACATAAAGTCAGAGCATCAGAGTATGTCTCTCCATGTTTATTTCTGGACTTGCACTTGTATTCTCCACTGTGATCAGAGCTGATCTTTGAGATGTTGTAGATTTTTCCAGATCCTACAATCATTCTTCCTTTAAACCAGCTGAAGTCCAGAGCAGGTGGGTTTGAATCACTGCTACAGATCAGAGTCACTGAATCTCCCTCCTCTATTACACCAGATCCATTTATGGACACTGAGACGTTCCTGGGAGGATCTAAACAGAAAAATAATAGATGTCATTTACAATAAAAAAAATAATAATTTTAGAGCAAAGATGTTTAGATGATGTGTTGTCACAACCAGTTAAACCAGCGGTTGGGAACCTATGGCTCATGAGCCACACCTGGTCTTTGACAACAATCATTTGGCTCACAGTCTCTCGCCCACACACAAATGATTGATAAAATTTATACACATTGATAAAGTGCAGCTTTCTGCAGAAAAAGCAGGACAAGTTACAAGCTCATTGTTGTACAGCCTGTAAAGGTTAAAGTTTAGAATACTAATATACTTCAAGTTGTACTGGGCAAAGTGCGTGTTCAGTGCTATCCACAAGTGTCACAACATTTAAAATGTGACTGGGCTGAAACATATTCTTTTACTGAAACTTGTGCTCCACTCTGCCAGTGATATTTTTAAATATTTCACAGTGTAATGTCGCTTTGAATGTACACTTAATCCCCCGAGCTTTCAGAGGGTGAGACTGTTTGACCTTGTTAATATAGAAATATGGATTAATAATAATTTGAGTTAAACCATTATTAACTCACACATGACATTTAAAATCACAACATCAGAGTTTTTCTCTCCATGTTTATTTCTCGACTTGCACTTGTATTCTCCACTGTGATCAGAACTGATCTTTGACATGTTGTAGTTTCTTCCAGATCCTACAAACATTTCTCCTTTAAACCAGCTGATTTCTGCATGAGGGTTTGAATCACTGCTGCAGATCAGAGTCACTGAATCTGCCTCCACTATTTCACCAGATGGACTGATGATGGACACAACTGCATTTCTTGGAGCATCTAAAATAGAAAGAATTAAATGTTTTATTAACAGCGATAAAACATACTGTAACTAGTGAAGTCAAGTCTGCTTTTATTGTCAATTATTTAACATGTACAGTACATACATACAGAGAATTGAAATTGTGTTACTCTAAGACCCATGGTACATACAGATAACAATAGCAGTAGAGCCTAGAAATACAGATAGATACAGATAAAATCTAAAATCTAAAATACAACTATACAAATAAGGGCATGTAAAAAATAAATAAAAAGAAAAATAATAAAAAGAAAAATACAGTTAAATAAAGTAGCGCAAGGTGCATGGCAGATGGCAGAGTGCAACCACTGAGGTTTGTAGTGCAAAAAAAATCTTATTCAGTCAGATTAAAGTGACAAAGGGATCAGAGAGCACTGAAGGAAAGAGAAACACCAGATCTACAACTGAAGCTATAGCCTTAGATGAAATCAACTGAATAAAAAAAATACATCAAATCTTTCAAAATTTGTTTAAACAACTCCTAAAACAGCTTCACCAGATTCACATTACTAACCAAACTGACTTTATTTCTGTCGGATGTCTACAGAAGATCTTATTGTGAGTTACAGAGGTTTAGGTGTTCTTTTTTACACTACCATGATGGAGATCAGTGTTTATTTTAGTTGGGCTCTTGAACCGTGAGTTTTCAACACTACGTTTTTTTTTTTTGGACTTGTAACAATATGTCTTTAGAACTTGCTATAGCAAAAAAAAAAAAAAAAACCAAGACCAACCATACTCTGACTTCTAACCTAATCCTATGGTCCTTCTCTAAATATTAATACTAGAGCAAAAGAAAGAATACTGAGACACAAAAGACAGTTAAGAAAATATCACTCATTAAAAAATTTTTTTGTTGAAATAAGTCAAGAATCAGCCTATGAGTCACCACGATGACAATCCACAAAACAAATAAACAGTTAAGTTCTGAACATCACAAAACAATGCTACTAAAACTTAAGACAAAAGCAAAAGTACAAGCACATAAGAATTAAAAACAGTAATGGGACAATTCAGAGGCCTAATTTATTCATAAAACATCATTATCTAAATCTCTGTGACTCTCAATAAGATATTTTGATTTCTGATCTGACAGAAGTCAAGTCAGTCTGGTTAGTAATGAGTGAAGTTTGTAAAACTGTTTGTTGATTGTTTAAATCTTTCAGTTGATTTCATCTAAGGCTGTGGCTGAAGTCAGTTGTAGTTCTTGTGTGTCTTGTTTCTCTTTTCTTGAGTGATTCTACTCGTTAACAGCAGCTGTTGATCAGTGTCTGAATTCACTCATTAGTTTCATTCTCTCTGTCAGATGGACTATATTAGTAAACTCATGAAGAGAACAGTGAATGAGGGTGTAGGGTTTGATTTTAAACACAGACGCTGAGTGTCGGCTTTGAACGTTGTTAATTTACAACATATAACAAAATGATGAATATTACACAGAATGCACTGTTTTAAAGAAAAACAGTATGTTACTGTCAAAGTTTAGAACAGCCAAACATTGACAGTAACATACTTTTTTTTAAAAAACAATGCGTTCTGAGTAATGCATTGACCAACTAAAGCAAACACTGATTTCGACAATGGTAACGTCAAACGAAACCATAAAACATCATCATCTAAATCTCTGTAATTATCAATAAGATCTTTTGATCTCTGATCTCTGATCCGACAGAAGTAAAGTCATTCTGGTTAGTAATGTGTGAAGCTGGTAAAACTGTTTTTTGAGTTGTTTAAATCTTCAGTTGTTTTCATCTAAGGCTGTGGCCAAAGTCGGTTGTAGTTCTTGTGTTTCTCTTTCCTTCAGTGATTCTGTTTGTTAATAGCAGGTGTTCATCACTAATGCTCAATCATCAATCACAGAATTATCTCATTAACTTCACTGATTCAGCGTTACTCTAAGGCCTGGTTCACACCGGACGCCGAAGCGACGCGGAAGTGGCGCGGAACAGAAAATCACGCGCGGTCCGGCGCCTGCCTGTTCACACCAGATGCGTATTCTCCGCGGTGGTCGACAAGCGCTTCTGCTCAGTTGTTGTTTATTTAGAGCACATCATGGGTAAGTAAATAACCCCCACCCCCTCCCACCCGCCCTGTAGTCTGCCCACTCCCGTTGCTCTGTGTGTGCATGTGCGTGCTTGTTTGTGTTGTTTTTTTTTTTTTTTTTCATTTTTCTAGTCTGTTTAGATACACAAATATGATCAGATTTGTCACTCGCGGTATTTTAATTTGAAAATTGCTTATATTTTGACAATTGACCGGATTGTCTCGTGTTTCTTGGTGTGACTTTCTGCTGGAATTGACGCGGATCGCTCGCAGCGGCATGCAGTGGCGCTCCGCGTCTGGTGTGAACGACACCATAGGTTAACATGGGCGCCGAAAGGAAGCGGCCTCCGTTCCGCGCCGCTTCCGCGTCGCTTCGGCGTCCGGGGTGAACCAGGCCTGACACTCTGTAGTGTGCACACATTATAAGTGTTCATTTTAAACTGAGGATTTTGTTGTGGGGTTTAAAGGGTTAAATATTTAAGATGAAGAAAAAACAGCATGAAACATAATTTAACAGTAGTAAACTGTAATTAATTTACAGGAAACAAACTTGTGCTGCCAGTAAATAACTGTTTTTCTACAGTGTGTTGCTATTAAGTCAAGGAAAAAACAGCTATATACTGTAAAACGTAAAAGTCAGATTTACCAAATGAAAGAAAAAAAGTTAATTCGACTAAAATATTTGTGAACATCCATAGAAAAAAGATATGCAAAGTCATACAATGAACTCAACTGTATTAATGTGTGTTTGCACGAGAGATATGTTAAAGTAGTTTTGTGGTTCACCATTGTGCTGGAGAGTAGAGCCTGTGCTTCAGTCAATGATGAACCACAAATGCTGATTTTCTGCTGCTTTATATAAAGACAGTATATGTGGAGTTGCGGATACAGTGTTGATCTCTGTGTTGAGTATTGCAGCACATACATGTGTGCAATAGCTGACAATGAACTGCAGTGATTTGAGTAAAAGTCATGCTTTTAGTTTACTTTACTATTGCACGTTAAGTGTTTGCAGTTTTATATTAAGAAATATTCCTTCTTAGTGGACTCAAATGAAACGAAAGTTCACACTGTAAAACAAAATAGTTGTAAATTCATAGTTGAGCTGTAAATTAACAGTACCTTACTGGCATCCCTGCTGCCAGTAAATTACTGTTATTTAACTGCACAATTTTTTACAGTGTGGCAGTGTTCACTTACACGTCACATTCAGCATCACAGCATCAGAGTATTTGTCTCCATGTTTATTTCTGGACTTGCACTTGTATTCTCCACTGTGATCAGAGCTGATCTTTGAGATGCTGTAGATTCTTCCAGATCCTAATATTCTTCCTTCTTTAACCCAGTTGATTTCTGCAGGAGGGTTTGAATCACTGCTGCAGATCAGAGTCACTGAATCTCCCTCCACTATTTCACCAGATGGACTGATGGACAATGAGAAGACCCTAGGAGGGTCTAAAACAGGAAAATCATAGATATAAATCACAGTCAGAAATCATTTGAGATAAAAAAATGTTTATATGATGTGTTGTTACAACCATTTAAATGATCATTAACTCACACATGACATTTAAAGTCACAGCTTCAGAGTATTTCTCTCCATGTTCATTATTGGACTTGCACTTGTATTCTCCACTGTGATCAGAGCTGATCTTTGAGATGCTGTAGATTCTTCCAGATCCTACAAACGTCCCTCCTTTAAACCAGCTCATTTCTGGAGGAGGGTTTGAGTCACTGCTGCAGCTCAGAGTCACTGAATCTCCCTCCACTATTTCACCAGATGGACTGATGATAGACACTGAGACGCTACTGGGTTCAACTAAAAAAAAAAAAAAAAAAAAACTTACAAAAACGTTATTATTAATATTATTATTATTTATAAATGTATGTCTGAGCTGAGACACACTATTGCTCCTGTAATCAGAATGTATTAATTTTATTTTTCATTTTATCTGACTCAGTCAGAGACTGGTAGGCAGAGTTAGTGTTAAAAAGCCAGGCAATTTTCACTTGTTGTAAAACTAGACATTTTTGTTATTATTGTTGTTACTGCATCATTTGAATATCAGTTCTGATTACTTTATTTCATAATGAGGAGTTTATTCTGTCAATATTATATGACATTTTTTACTGTGATCAATATTCAGACATACAGTACATGTGACATTTAGCTGCACTGCTGGAGATGTGAGATTGTGTTCCTGTAGAGCACAGCTGTATCTGCCTGCATCCTCTCTTCTGACTGACTGCAGCAGGAGTTGATTGTTTCTGTCTCTTCTCTCAGTTAATGGCTGTGAGTTTCTGTACCAGATGAATGTTGCTCTGTCAGTCAGATCGCAGCTGCTTTTACATGTCAGACGGACTGAATCTCCCTCTGTCACTGTCTCAGGAGACTCCACCTGAAGATCTGAACACAACACACACATATATCTAGTGCTGCTGTCATACACTGATTATTATTCAACATAATGCACAGAAGAAGAGTGAAACTTCATCAAAGTCACCTGTGACAGTAAGAGACACTCCTGGATAACCGATCCATTTATCCAATTCGGTTATGAATCTGAAATAGTAATTTTGTGAATCCTTCTGTGTCACATGACTCAGTCTGACGGTGCAGTTTTTCTGTTTATCTCCCAGATACTGAAGCCTCTGACTGTATTCAGGGTCCTCAGACAGATCTGTATACTTTTCACCAACTGTTACAGAGTTTTTGGCCCAGAACACTTTCTTGATCTGATGTCCAGTAGGGTATGTATAAGTGCAGTAGATTGTCACTGATGAGTTCTTTAGTGCACAGATCTGTGTATGACTATAACTCACACCCCAATTAGCACTAGAAACCTCTGTAACACAGAAATAATAATAATGCAAATGTTTTGTGAGTTACATCAGGGGTCCGTTTCAATAAGGAGTTTAACCAACTCTTGAGTTTAAGCTTGAACTCTGAGTTGACCTACCCTGAGATTAACTTCTGAGTTTTCGGTTTCAGAAAAACTGAAATTATTTAGTTCAGTAATCTCTAAGTAGGATGTCTCTGAGTTTGGCGTGTGCATCATGTCTATGAGAAGTTCATGGATGTAGGCTCAAAGACTTTACAAACATTTGACATATTAAAAATAATTCAGTGTCTATTTCAATACACATATGATTTTTCCACATAATCTAATGCTCTTTTCACATAATTAAATATTTTAGGGATGCACAATAAATATCGCACAATATTTAATGTGCATCTCGTCATTAAAGCCGGTTCTGTAAATCTCTACACGTGCGTGCTTTCACGTGGAGCAGCATTTACTACACAGAGCCATTGTTCACTGACAAGCTGCGCAAAATCACAATCATATTTTGCACATTTCTTGCTTCTGCAAGCTTCCATTCCATACAGTAGGCTGATTCGTTTTATTTTCAAAAAATTGCGATGGTGGGAATATGTGTGTCATCAATGCATCCAATCACACTGGAAATCCCTAAGAAAATTATAATTATTGGGTTACTTCCAGAGGTCACAGCAAGGTGTTATCAAGTGAATGTCATTTATCAGATTAGCCTCATTTAAACCGATTTCTACACCACTGTCAGGAGGGTCCAGTGAAACTCCCTTTTGATGCATTTGTGCCAGGAAAAAACTAGAACTCTCAGAAAGAGCGTGAGAGAGACAAACACTTTCCTTACCACTCTGCATACAGCGGCCTTACTAATGTGCTCTGCATTTGTTAAAAAACTACCGTGAAAAAATGGTATAGTTCAAATAAATATGCATGTGAATATGGCTAAAAAAAAAATTCAATTAATGCAGACTTCTCGTCTACAGTATTCTGTATAAAAGGAGATGCCATTATTGTCACTTTGACAGTGTCTACACTCAGCAAAAAACACAGAGTGAATTTAACTCTGGTGGGAGTACATGTGAGAGAGTGTGAAAGTGTTAAAATAGGAGCGTTAAATTAACAATAAAGCGGATTTAAAGTTAATGAGATAATTAAGTGATTAATTGAGTGATGATTGACCATTATTGACAAGACTTGATGTTAACAAGCAGAATCAACAAAGATGGAAAATCAATATTTTTATGTCACCATTAAAGTGGTCAGTGTTTGCTTTAGTTGGTATCTTGACTATTAACATTTTGAAGTCAGGTTTGTACAACACATCTAGATGTGGCATAAATGACCATAGTAACAGGACCTGGTATAAACCAACCCGCCTTCAGCCCAAAAAATCAGAGTTTTCTCAAGCTAAAAGTGAATATAAAAACCCACTGCCGTTAACAAGGAGAATCACTAAAAGAAAAGAGAAAAGCAAGAACTACAACAGACTTCAGCCACAGCCTTAGATGAAATAAACTGAAATGAAACAGCAGAGGATTAAACAACTCCACAAAAAGCATTACCACCTTCTCTCTTTAATAACCAGACTGACTTTATTTTTGTCAGTTCTTGTTGAGAATTAACAGAGGTTTGTAATTTTATATTTTACTGAAGTTATCATTATGGTGATTAGTGCTTAGTTGGGCTCTTGACTTGTCTTGTTCTTGATCTTGGTCTTGAAGGATTGGCTTTGACTATCTTTCTGCATAATGCTGTAGGCTTCAACAAAACAAAATGTTGAAAGAAACAAAAATGCTCCACTAGGGGACAGTGTTGGTTTATGGTTCAATTATTAGCCAGATAGTGAATCAGTTTTACAGAACTATAAAAACCTGTAAAATATAACATAAAATCAGCCACTTCTACAAGTGCTATACAATTTCTACTGACCAAAATAGGAAGATGAGTGTTGAAAAAGAGCAGAAATTAGATATTTGCAATGATGGATGCTTCACAAATAATAATAATATATATAGGTACACTGAAAAGTGAATATAGAGCAAAGTGTTTCTGTAACAGCAGTGGCTCACCGTAAAAAATGAGCAGAAAGACCAGAGGAAGAGAAGCCATACTGATTGACATCATCATAGCAACACCTAAAACAACCAATAAACAAACAGTTACTGCACCTACAATTAAAATATACTCTATGTCTTAACAGATTTTTTATTAACTTTATTATTATTATTATTGTTATTATTATTATTATTATTATTATTTAATTCTGACACATAAGTGGTGTTGTTCCCAAATGTTGTATGTACCCTCCAATGTTATTGATGAAGTGATCAACATTTTGCATCAAATCAAATTTTGGGTCAAATTTGTTAACCTCGCATTATCATAACTTTTGAATAAAAAATAACATAAAAATCATGTCATGTGATTACTGTGTGGCTCGGTCCAGTGATCATCTCAGCCAATTTTATTTTAAATTTTAGCAAATTAAAAGGAGGAGCAGTGAAAACAATAAAATAATAATACAGTACATTTGGTGATTAAGGTAATGGACTTTTTCCCCAGTTTCAATAGTTATAATCAAAAGAAAAGTGAATATTTGAACTGGTGGTGGCACTATAGAGTTGCCTCTAGACACCACAAATTTGGTCAGTTTACTGTTAAGTACCGCCACAAGTTTGCTAGTTTTCATCCATTTTCTATGTGCTGTTCATAGGACTGCAATAAGACTCCCGTTTGGGAAGAAGAATAACTAGAATAGAATTAACCATTACAACAGATGCCACAGCACCTTCATATACACTTATAACATATAACTTTGTATAGCAAATGTAACTATCACAGCAAAAACAATACTATTGAAAATGTAACAAAAAAGAGGAAGAAGAAGAAGAACTCACTTTCTTAGTGCTCCTCAAAATTCCCCAAAAATAGGCTGCGTCAATTGTCACACTGGATGAATTCTTCAGCAAAAATAATCATGGCCACTTTTGCCAGGACCTTAGTGTGTGTGTGTGTATGTGCCTGTGTGTGTGTGTGTGTGTGTGTGTGTGTGTGTGTGTGTGTGTGTGTGTGTGTGTGTGTGAGTGTGTGTGTGTGTGTGTGTGTGGCAGAATATCAGGTCACATTAAGCCTTCTCTGGGTTATATTTGAGCACAGATGCAATTTATTATATTGAATTGTTAATAATAATAATAATAATAATAATAATAATAATAATAATAATAATAATACAATTAATAAAATAATGAATGCAGTAAAATAACAAAATATTGATACAAATAATTGTTATGCTAATAAACTGTTTTAACAATTTAAAATATGTGTTTAACCTGTTAACCTGACCCCCCATTATGGACTCACAGCTGAAATTGCTCTAACTAACTCAAAAAATTTTTATGGTCACCATTGTTGAGGTTCATATGCTGATTATTGATGTCTGTGTGCAAATTAAATCAAATCATCAATTAATCACAGAATTATCTCAATAACTTCAATGATTCAGTGTTACTCAAACACTCTGTAGTGTGCACACATTATAAGTGTTCATTTAAAACTGAGGATTTTGTTGTGGGGTTTAAAGGATTAAACATTGAAGATGAAGAAAAAACAGCATGAAACATAATTTAACAGTAATAAACTGTAATTAATTTACAAGAAACAAACTGTAGAAAAACAGTTATTTACTGGCACCCCTGCTGCCAGCAAAAAAAAGTTAATTTTACCTAAAATATTTGTGAACATCCATAGAAAAAAAATGCAAAGTCATACACTGATAATGAGAGTAAATACTGAACTCGACTGTATTAATGTGTTTGCACAAGAGAGATCTGTTAATGTAGTTGTGTTGTTCACCATTGTGCTGGAGAGTAGAGCCTGTGCTTCAGTCAATGATGAACCACAAATGCTGATCTTCCGCTGCTTTATATAAAGACAGTAAATGTGGAGTTGCTGATACAGTGGTGATCTCTGTGTTAAGTACTTCAGCACATACATGTGTTCTATAGCTGACAATGAGCTGCAGTGATTTGAGTAAAAGTCATGCATTTAGTTTCTTTACTACTAACTAAACCTAAACAAAGCATGCAAATGCAATCAGGAAGGTGCCAGACACTGGCATCTTCCCAGCCTTGATCTCATCAGCATAACAGTGTCATTTAAATACAGAGGTGCCTGACAGTATTGCTGATACCTTCACATTATCATAGAGACAAAAGGTACAGCTGTGTCTTGAGCTTAAAAGCCACATGGCAAGGAAGAGACAAAAGGACATTATCTCAGACACCTGATTTTCCTGATTTACCTCAAAATGTATATCAAAACGTTTTCTGTTCATATGCTATTACATTGGAACATTTATTTTTTTTTAACATTTTAGAAATTTGTAATCCCACAGATTTAACATTTTAGAAATTTGTAATCCCACAGATTTAACATTTTAGAAATTTGTAATCCCACAGTCCTCCCGTTGAGAGTTCTAATAACTCTCACATAATACAAATTTAAACTTTCATAAGTCCATTCTCACTCACAGAAATATTTCACCCAAAATTTAAGATTTATGTAATTTTATTACATAACAAATTCCCATTTATATTTTTTTCATAATTTTAACACAAATCTACCAAATAAACTGTATACGATTTATTTTCATTAGGATAATAAAACCTATTTATTTTAAATGCATAATCCTCAGGGTTTATGTAATTAGTTTATGTAAAGTGTAATTATTCTTAATTAATAATAAAAAGTTTATTTATTTAAAATACATAAAGTTTATTGTATAAATTGCATAATAATTAAGAGAACTAAATCAGGATAATTAAAAAAGTTAAATAACATTTATTTGAATCATGTTTAATGTATGCTTATATACTAAACCAAATTAAACAATGCATCACATTTATGCAATTGTTTCCCCATCTTATAAAAAAAATAGAATTAGACAAACACAAAAACAACTCTATTAGGTTATTTGTGAACTTACCCACTGTGCAAAGTTACGTCCAGTGGACGTCTTTTTATGTCTTTGCAGACGTTGAAAAGATGTCCACTGAGGAGCCAGAATGAAAGTTTTTATGACGTCTTTTTTGACGTCTTCTGTACGTCCGATTTAGACGTTCACAGAACCTCCTTACAAGGTTAAAAACTAGTTCAAAAGTGGTCAGTGGAAATATTTCAACATCATTTAAGGTTCATTTAGACATCATTTATACTGTTTCTGGACCAAATCAACACTCTCAGGATGCATTAGATTTAGACTCATGTTATTTCAATGTAATTTCCAGACACTGTGTTTGTCCTAAAATCAAGAAAATAAAATTATCTTCATGAAATAATGAAATAACTGAAGATTGAGCTTGTGGTAAAATCAACTGCAAATCAAAGACATTAAATCTCTGAAGATCTCAGCAGAGGAGGATCAAACATCTCCACAAACATGAGAATCATTAGATTGACTTTATTTCTGTCAGACATCTAGAGAAGCTCTTATTGAGAATTAACAGAGGTTTAAATGTTGATATTTGATTCATTTGAAGTCACCATTGTGGTGGACAGTGTTTGGTTTAGTTGGGATCTTGGTCCTCATTCTTCTTGTGTTAGCTTGTCTCTGGCTGTTATAACTGTGTGTTTGTGAAACACTGTTGTAGCAAAGAAAGACAAATTTAAGAGAGCTCAGGTGTTATCAGCTCTTTGTTGGTGATGATAAAGTCATCACATTACAAGTATCTGAGGTCATGAAATAAGTCTTCTTTTGTTTGTATATATCTCCTAAACTTTTTAACTCTGCAGTACAGGCACCAAGAGCAAAATACTTATTTTGAAGTTGGAAAACATGCATGCGTTTGAAATATTTTGAGCAAAAGCATCATGTACTCACACACAGACTTCTAGATTTAGCATATGCATCACAACAATGGTGACAATCAAAACAAACAAAACCGCTTCATAGCACAAACTCATCCTTATTTTCCAGACTTTTTAGTTTTAATTGTCACCATTGATGTGATGCATATCCACAATCTTGATGTCTGTGTGTGACTAAATGATGTGTTTCTTAAAAATAAGTACATTCTTTATTTCTACAAAGTGTCTGTCCATGAAAATAAATACGTAGCTGCAACAAAACATTAATAACTTATTGTGCTATAGTTTAATCAACATTAAAAGAAAGATGTTAGCACTTGAGCTCACTGCTCTCTGCCACAATAAGAGTGTTTTATAATACACAGTTACAACAGTCAGACACAAGTTCACACAAGAAGTATGAGGACCAAGATCCCAACTAAACCAAACACTGTCCACCACAATGGTGACGTCAAATGATGTTGATGTAAATGATGTAAATTGATCCTCCTCTGCTGAGATCTTCAGAGATTTAATGTCTCAATCATCAGTTATTTCATTATTTCATGAAGATTATTTTATTTTCTTGATTTTAGGACAAACACAGTGTCTGGAAATTACATTGAAGTAACATCTACATCTAATGCATCCTGAGAGTGTTGATTTGGTCCAGAAACAGTATAAATTATGTCTAAATGGACCTTAAATGATGTTGAAATATTTCCGCTGACCACTTTTGAACTAGTTTTTAACCTTGTAAGGAGGTTCTGTGAACGTCTAAATCGGACGTACAGAAGACGTCGAAAAAAGACGTCATAAAAACTTTCATTCTAGCTCCTCAGTGGACGTCTTTTAAACGTCTGCAAAGACATAAAAAGACGTCCACTGGACGTAACTTTGCACAGTGGGTAAGTCCACAAATAACCTAATAGAGTTGTTTTTGTGTTTGTCTAATTCTATTTTTTTTTATAAGATGGGGAAACAATTGCATAAATGTGATGCATTGTTTAATTTGGTTTAGTATATAAGCATACATTAAACATGATTCAAATAAATGTTATTTAACTTTTTTAATTATCCTGATTTAGTTCTCTTAATTATAATGCAATTTATACAATAAACTTTATGTATTTTAAATAAATAAACTTTTTATTATTAATTAAGAATAATTACACTTTACATAAACTAATTACATAAACCCTGAGGATTATGCATTTAAAATAAATAGGTTTTATTATCCTAATGAAAATAAATCGTATAAAGTTTATTTGGTAGATTTGTGTTAAAATTATGAAAAAAATATAAATGGGAATTTGTTATGTAATAAAATTACATAAATCTTAAATTTTGGGTGAAATATTTCTGTGAGTGATATGGCCTATGTTTGTTAACACAAGCCCCATCTTCAGTCATGTAACTTGAAAAGGTTACAGGCACATATAACTTATTCTGTGTCTTGTCCTAGATTTACTTAGGTGTATTTTTAGAACCATAACTGTTGATACATATGGCATGGATGGTAACACGTTGTACAAACTACATGATGACACAGAAAAAAATCATGTAGCATAAGAGTGGAAGTCTTGAAGTCCATGGCGTCTGAATAACTGTGAAGTCTGTTTTCTGTAGTCTATTTCCCACGTAGATTCACTCAGATGACACTTTGTCCTCATGAAGCTTGTTCGTGGATGTCTGAAGTGATGCTTTACACCAGGGTGTCACATATGGAAATGACTTCTCATGCACACATACCTGCAACACAAGAAAACAAAGAAACAGCAGACCAGCAGTATTCATGCATAGACATTTTTAGACTTCTGTAGATCGTAAAGTGGTTTTAAATCTGGTGATCGTATAGTGTTTTTCTCAACCTAGTTTTAAGTAATTTGACACCTATGGACCAGTGAGGTGGGGATAAATCTACTGATGGGGAAACCTATGAGGAAGTCTTCACCACAGGGTTGGCCCCCGAGGCCTGTTGCACTTCGGTTCTTCCCTGGGCTCCTCACTGGTCTGTGTGTGTCCTAGTCTGTCCCTGTAGTTGGTGTGTGAACTTTACTGTGTGACATCTCCATCCTCTAATGAAACATTAGTCATAACAAGACATCATGACCCAAAAAGAATAGAAGTGACTGGAATGTGCTTTAGTATAGCATTGAATGCTGTGAGTGTACTTAACGTTCCCTCAATGAAAGGAAGTGACAGTCAATGTATTTACAAAGGATGTTTCATCTTTGTTTTACATTACTGGGGAAGTTAAGCACTCACAGCCCTCAGAGTTAACTCCTGAGCAAGCTGCTCCAACAGTTAGGTGACGTGGGGAGGGGCAGATTCAGAGACTGAGGGGCAGAGTGGTAAGTAGACTGAGTAGGAGCTGAGTAAAGCTGTTCATTTCTCTTAATGTCTTCTTGCTTGTCCTACACTCTTTCATCCAGTGTCCAGTTTTACCACAAAAATGACAACTGCCCTCCTTCTTAGGACTTTAACATTTCTGTCGGTTCTCTGTTTTGACCTGAAAAGATGCTGCTGCAATCTTTACTCTGGCTTTGACATCAGAGTTTCTTTCCCAAGTAGCTAAACTGTCTAGATTACTTTTGAGAGTTTTGTTAGACCAAGTTAGATCTAAGAATGGCAAAGCTTTTCTGTACTCAGCTACAAGGCCATCTGACCAGATGCGAACTAATGGTCCCTTGTCCTCTAACACACTTTCAGGATCACCAACTATTCCACTGTAAGATATTGCTGACTGACAAGATCTTTCAGTGTATTCACTCACAGTTTCAGCCTCCTTCTGCACACAACTAGTGACCTTTGACCAATCCACTTTTGGTCCAACAATATTCTTTAACTCTCTCAGAACTCCCTCTCTCAATTCATCTTTACTGGCATGTTGAAGTTCAGAAGTAACAGCAGACTCAAAACTGTTGAATTCAGATTCACTAAGTATTTGTGACATCATCTGTGTGACTTCTGCTAACGACATGTCATAGAGACGCATTTTGCTGATCAATGCTCTTCTGAAATCAGTAAAATTTGTGCGTGCAGAGGGTAAGCTCTGGGATAGTCTCTCTATATATTTAGGTCTTAGCGCGTTGGCAACAGTTTTTACTTGGACAACAGAAGACTTGGCAGGAATACTTTCAGTTCCCTCAATTCTCTGAGATCTTCTCCTCAGATCTCAGGTGACAAAAGTCACATGTCTCATGAGTTTATATTTCAAATCTGAATAAGATATCATGAAAAATGAGGCTCCTGCAAATATTTTTATGAGACTATGTCTAGACCCCCCAACCCTCCAAATATAAAAAAGATATGTACCAACTGTATTGAAGGCTTCTACAAACTATTTAGCTATTAAACATAGTACTTTTTTTTTTTCAATTATAAAACACTAGACAGAAATATAGACATCATATAAGTATATAGATAGCTCTTGAAATAGTGTTTATTTTCGACTATTAATAGATGGGTTAAAGAGACCTCTAGAAGGAAGATTTCAGTTATTTGACTGTGACCAATTTTCTTTTGCATTTCCACTGGATTGTAGATTATTTTCTTTAAAGTGTCTGCTTTGATTTTTAATATCTTAATTTTCCAGTTGTTTCCCTCTTATTTAAATTTTTGTTTCATTATAAAATGTATAACTTTCAAAAGCTTCAGTTTCAATAACAAAATTATTTTAGCTATTTTCATATTTTTGTTTTCACAGATGAATGTGTACATAAAAAAGTTGAAATACTTTAACTCGATAGTGCATGTATTTCTGCCTCCTGTGATACCTTCATGCTCTGATGGCCCTGTAATTTAGTAAATTCACAAAGGAATTGTTACTTACCTGTCTTTGTGAACAGGTGTTACGTACGTCACCGTTCCAGTTGCCTTTGGTAGACTCCCATCCTAGAGGTAATCACTGCAATATGTGACCCTAGACCACCTAACCAGTCTTAAGTTGTTAGGGTGTATTTCTAGCAATAGCCTAAAAACAGCATTATAAACATCAAAGTTATTGATTTATATTTTATGCCAAAAAAATCATGTTCCATGAATATATTTGTAAATGATTTACTATAAATTTACGAAAAGTTATTATTTGATTAGTAACCCAGATATATATTTTTTTTGTTCTAAAAATGTTCTAAGAACATTAGTATGGGTTGTTCGAACAAAGTTTTTAGCGGGTAGTTTTATTTTTTTCCCCAAAATGTTCTCTAAAAACATTCTAACATTTTTTATTAATAACATTATTAGAACATTATGACCTACCATTCTTTTTTTTTTTTTGTCCTTTATTTAACCAGGAAAGTACTCGTTGAGATTAAAAATCTCTTTTTCAAGAGTGTCCTGGCCAAGATAGGCAGCATTATAACCATACATACAACACAGAATACAAAATAACACAAGACAACTAAAATAACAGATACAACAACCACAAATCCTTAGCATATCATGCAGAACAACTACAGCCAGATGTGGCTGCTTCCAAGTCAGTTAATATCCTCTTAAAAGTAAACAATGAGACAAGCTTATTAAGTTTCAAATTTTTTTGTAACTTGTTCCAGGCAAAGGGAGCAGCAAAGTTAAAAAACTTTTTCCCCAGCTCAGTTCTAACATTTGGTGCAGACAGAAGAACAAGATCCTGGGACCGAAGATTGTAAGTCCCAATATTTTTTACAATGATGTAGGTCAGAAGGCAGGATGGAAGAAGACCTAAAATAGCCTTATATATAAAAACATACCAGTGTTGAAGTCTCCGTGTTGACAGAGAAGACCATCCAACACGTCCAAGTTAAAGTTAATGAGATAATTAAGTGACTAATTAAATGATGATTGTACATTAGTGATGAATATCTGCTGTTAACAATCAACATCACTGAAGTAAAGAGAAACACAAGAACTACCAATGAATTTAGCCACAACCTTCAACTGAAAAAAAAACACTATGCCACGATAATTGTGGTCAAGGTTTGCTTTAGGTAGTCTCTTGACCCTTTTACTAATTCAGAGCAATTTGATTCAAAACAATTGCAATATTGTTTTCGCAACAAACATGTATGCATTGCTGAATCAAATCTTGCAGTAACAGATGATCTTATGCTTTTTCTGCTTATAACTCATGATGACTGAACATCATGAAGTAGTCTTTATCTTTGGATATATATAACCAAATCACACTCATATTCTAGATTTTCAAATAGTTGTATCTCTGCCAAATATTTTCCAATCCTAATAAACCATACATCAATGGAAAGATTATTTATTCAGCATTTAGATGAAATTAAATTTAAAATAAATTTAAAATTTTATTTATTGATTAAGGTCACATATCACTTCCAAAGTGTGTGTGCTATATTTCAGTGTTTCCATAGATGTGCAATATTAAGATAACATTACCAAGTTACTCTTTGCAGTAATAAGACAGAGTCAACATCAGTCACAGCAGAGCAACTCCTAAAAAAATAAACATGCATTAATACCTAGAAGATTATGTTAAATATATTCAAATGAGATACACGGGTGTTCTGCAGCATTCTGTATTCTGATTGGTTACAATCATCCTGGCCGGACTTGCAGCTAACAGTATTTTCATATTAATTAGTAAAAGTGTGAATTTATTAAAAATTAAAACCTTTGATGAGATTGTTTTGATAATGCCTATTAGGTTATCATCCCATTTCATTGATGCAGAGACAGAGATCCTGATAAACTTTACTGTGTTCTAACTTTTGATGGTTAATAGCGGCACAACATTTGGTTTTAAGACATTCAGCCTAAGATTATAGCTATCCAATCAATGTAGACACCTCAGTTATATTAGTCCAATTCATTATTTCATTTGAAGTCACCATAATAGTCTCATGTTTGGTTTAGTTGGACTCTTGCATGTGATGTTTTCTTTTCCTGGTTGCTATAATTGTAAGAGTAATTTACGTGGTGACACAAACGTCTGATTCACTTGTTTCATCCAGTGTCTAATCTTTGATTATGGGTGAAGTGTTATAAGTGCTATTTTGTGTTGATTCACTTTTGGTCTGTTATAGCACTTGACCATGCTGAACTTGTAATTTAATCTTCAGAAGTGGGAACTAAAACATTTCCGACAGTTTGTGAAGGCAGCACAAACCCCAAAAGATGTCAAAAGCTCAACATTTACTAGTTTCCTCCTACAGTTAAAAACAATGGATGCTGAAGTTGTTTTTTAAGATGTGCAAAATCCCAGAAGTGTAGTTGAGTGTTTGTTCATAGTTCATTTCATGACCCTTTGATGACTGGTTGAAATTTGTCTGGGTATGTTGTCATCCGGCTGTTCTGCCTACAAAGCAGATTCCTGACTTCATATTCTTCTATTTTACAAAAAAAAAAAGTCCCGCCTTGGCAGACCTACCTGACCCTGTGTTGTGTTATCATACTAATCATGACATGAAGACAATTCACAACCAGTTAATTGAGTAGGGAAAGTTCATTTGGGTTGTTTTTTTGGATTATGAGATGTGTGGTATGATTTTGTAGCTCACATTTTCTTGCTGAGCATTTCCTGAGAAAACTTTTACTGTTGGTGTGGGAACAGGGATGGGATAAACTGGTGTATATAAAAAAATGAAACCATTAAAGTTTAAAGTATATTTAAGATAACTTAATAAAAATGGTTATAGTGACTCCTGGTGGCAATTGCAAAAGTTATTGAATACTTGGTAATACTATTTGATGGGACTTATGAAAAATAATGTTGAAATCCTGAGTGTTAAATTAGCACTGCTCAGAACATGCATGGTCCTATTTCTAATGATAAAGTAACACTGAAGCAGTGTTAAAGTCAATGAGATAATTAAGTGATTAATTAAGTGCTGATTGAGCAATAGTGATGAACAGCTGCTATTTACAAACAGAATCACTAAAGAAAAGAGAAATAAAATAACTTCAACTGACTTATACCACAGCATTAGATGAAATTAACTGAAATAAAAGACATTAAATCTCTCAAAATCTCAGAAGATAATTTATCATGTTTAAAAAACAGCAACACCAGCTTCATGCATTACTAAGCAGTTCTTTATTGATAATTAAGGTTTATATGTTGGGTATGTTTGTATTTCTTTCCAAATTATATTGTTTACTTTAGTTGCCTCTTGACCTTTGACCATTTGAATAAAGGTTTAAAAATCAGATAATTTTGATATGATTTTGCATGTCACAAAACAAGGCTGTAAAAACACAAAATATGAACACGTCTGGCAGTCCTCCCTTTTGTTTTCACTAGTTTGTGAGAAACTTGGAAAATGATGTGTTTCTGCTAAATTGAAGCTGTAAGTAAACTGTACTCTACAGGAAAATCCTTAAGTTACAGGAAAGAATAAAAAGAAGAAATATAAAAAAACAGTGGGGGTGTAATTTGTGTGTGTTGTAGGTGTGTACAGGTTTTTCCTATACTGGTGGGGACTTAAATTTGAATACACACCAACTCATGGGGACCTGTGTCGGAGATAGAAAATACAGTTTGCTCAGTATAAAAACCATTACGCCTATTGGGAGTCCCAACAAGGACAGTTAACCAGTGTGTGTGTGTGTGTGTGTGTGAGAGAGAGAGAGAGAGAGAGAGAGAGAGAGAGAGAGAGAGTGTGAATGTTTGAATTGACCCAGATAGTGGAAAAGTGATCCAGATAGTAGCGATATGATGTATGGTATGTCCAATCTGTCCTATCATTTTAGCATTTATATTTGGGGGTGATTGAAAATGTAGTATTTGATCTGACTCACTGGGCAAAGTTACGTCCAGTGGACTTTGCAGACGTTGAAAAGACGGAGCCAGAATGAAAGTTTTTATGACGTCTTTTTTTTAAGTGTTCTGTATGTCCGATTTAGACGTTCACAGAACCTCCTTACAATGTTAAAACCTAGTTCAAAAGTGGTAAGTAGAATTATTTTCCATTTAGGCATACTTTTTACTATTTTACTCTGGCCCAAATCAACACTCTCAGGATGCATTAGGTTTAGACTCATGTTATTTCCATGTAATTTCCAGACACTGTGTTTGTCCTTAAAATCAAGAAAATAAAATAATCTTTATGATATAATGAAATAACTGATGATTGAGCATGTGGTAAAATCAACTTCAAATCAAAGACATTAAATCTCTGAAGATCTCAGCAGAGGAGGATCAAACATCTTCACAAACAGCTTCACCAGCTTCACTCATTAGATTGACTTTATTTCTGTCAGACATCTAGAGAAGCTCTTATTGAGAAATAACAGAGGTTTTAATGTTGATATTTGATTCATTGTTTATTTCAGTGTTTGTTTTAGTTGGGATCTTGCTCCAGAGTCTTCTTGTGTTAGGTTGTCTCTGGTTGTTGTAAATTATATTGAAATAACTTGAGTTTAAATCCAATGTATTCTGAGAGTGTTGATTTTGAACTAGTTTTTAACCTTGTTCTGTGAACATCTAAATCGGATGTATAAAACATGCCAAAAAAAGGCTTCATGAAAACTTTAATTTTGGCTCATCAGTGGGTGTCTTTTCAAACTAATTTATCTAATCGAATTAGATGCTTACAAGAAACTATTCAAAATGAATAGAATAACATGAAAAAAATAAGTTACATTTTTTTAAAAAATATTGATTTCATTGAAAATAAACAAACAAACAAAAACACTATGCTAAAGAATACTATGTTATACATGCCAGGCCAGTAACTGGCGATCATGAAACACCCTGTGAAAATATTATATGCATGCACATGGCGTCAATTTTTTTACAAGTTCACATTTTTGTTGCTTACATAGATATGATACAGGCATCATTTTCAGAAGTTTGTGTCTTCAGTCCCCCAAAACAGAGTTATTGAAGACACCTAATGTTCAAGAACAGAATCACTGAAGGAGAAAAAGGTAAATTATTGGTTACCATTATAGTGGTCAGTGTTTGCTTTAAAAACGTTTGTAGATGTCTAACAGAAATAAAGTCAGTCTGGTTAGTAATAAGAGAAGCTGGTAACACTGTTTGTGGAGTTGTTTAATCATCCTCTGGTGAGATCTCCAGAGATTTAATGTTCTCTTTTATCTACAGATGATTTCATCTAAGTTTGTGGCTGAAGTCAGTTGTAGTTCTTGTGTTTCTGCTCATCTCTTTTTCTGTTCTCTTCTTTCCTTCAGTGATTCTGCTTGTTAACGGTCTTATAAAGGCTGAAATTATTTCATAATTAATATACGCAGATTTTGTGGCTCAGATAAGGTCAATTTCTGGTTAATTCCTTTACTCTTGGCTGACATGTGGCATTGCTATGGCCTGCTTGTGGCTCAAATCTGGCAAAGAAGAGCGGTCCAAGTGCCATCATTCCACGCTAGATGTGGGCCAGATCATCTTTCCACGGGTGCCAGATGTGGGCCAGATCTGGGCCGACACAATGTTGCTATGTGGGTAGTGATGGTGAAATTAAGCCTCATGAAGCTTTTAGATTTTCAGCCAAGTGGTTCACAAAAGGGATCATTTCTGGCGGTTTAATTTGCTCACAATACCACCTGGTGGCCAACAAGTGTAAAACAAGCAGATATATTACAGTCTTGTTTGTGTCCGTTATGGAATAACTCACGGTCGGAAACTGCGTCTTGGTAGTAAAACAACAGCATGGTTTTGAAGCGTACAGTGTCACAAACAGAATGAGACGATCCACTGGAAAAAAAGTGAATGAAAGATAGGCGAAAGATAGTATATTTGAATCTTGCTGCTCTCTTGTTATGGCTCGTGACGCGCTCTGACGCACCTGTCAGCTGATGGTGGAGGAACTTATGGGGATCGCCTTTTTCTTTGTTTTAATTTTCAACAGTTTTTATATATGTGAGAGTGTGTTTTATGTTGAATGTGAACAGATGGTAATCTGCATGATTAAAATCTGTTTGAGTGCAAATCAGTGCTAATCAGCTCGCTATTACTGTGTGATCATGGCTATCAAAGTGAACGCGTCTATATGAATAGAGAGAGTGGATTATTTACTTTTTGGCGCATTTGTGTTATTACCATCTGTATAAGTGGCCATCAGCACATCATTGCTTATTTGCATCGTAATTCATTGTAAATGCTGCATTTCTAGCAATCTCGGGATTTTCTGTAACCGGCATACAAAGTTAAAAATCTTTTATTTTTTATTTTTAATATTATTTTTTTTTCTTACTCAAATTATTATTATTGTATTTTTCTAGTGCTCAAATAAATCACTTATATGATGTGTAAGTTTCTTTCTTGTGTTTTATAATTGAAAAAAAAACTATGCAGGTATGGTATGTTTACTGACTAAATAGTTTATAGAAGCCTTCAATACAGTTGGCGAATATTTGGGGGGGGTGTAGACATAAAAAGTGTAGTCTCAAAAAATATATGCAGGAGTCTCATTTTTCATGATATCTTATTCAGATTTGAAATAGAAACTCATGAGACATGTGACTTTCAATATGCTACTTTTCTAGATTGCTCCAGGACTGATTTCATGTATTTTTATATCAACTAAAAAAATATTTATGTGTGGTAAAAAAAAAAATCAAGGCACTTCATTGTCTATAACTTTGAAAATCATTAGGGATGAGTCAGTGAAACATTGTATTTCTTTATAGTTTAGGAAAGATGATATAACAGTGAAATTAAGTGAATGTTATTGTATATAAATAAAAATTTAAATGTTCAACTGGAGTAAGCTCACAATTTTAGTAGTTTAAAGTCCACATGAAATCAAAATTGACTATATTTACTTTGTTCGCCTAAATTGATCGTTTTGTGCAGAACAATTCATCCATGCGAGTCAATCCACACAAAAAAAATGTTTGGCTTCATAATCTTTAATCAAAATCTGAAAATGCCCCTCCCCTCTGCATTGGGGGACCTTCACTGATGACGTAGGCTTGAGGAATTTGGTGTCTGCTTAATCCGTAACCACGCCCCTCCAACTGACAGTAGACAGGCTGCCTGTGTGTTTGCGAGCATTGACAGCGCGTGAAAGGAGAGATGGCGAGGAGGTGCATTGTTCCTGTTCTTCATCTTCCTCCTCCTCCTGCTGCAAACTAAATTGCGGTGATTCAGGTGGCGAGTAATCCTCAACAACCGATTGTAAACTTGCATTTAGATCTGCCTCCATTTTTTGAATTAAACACCTACTTATCTAGATCCAATCAGGTGCTAGTTGGAAAATAAGCCACGCCCACTATTTTCCTCATTTATTATTCCGTTTCTCTCGGAAATACGTCACAACACTGGAGAAAAGTCGTTTGCAACTTCCGTTTCACGGGGACTTTAAAATATATCTTCACAATGGACAATGTATCTTTTTTCTCATTATCAGCTTCTGTTTTCTGTCCATTGTGTTTCTTTAACTCCCTTTAATGAGTTTTTATTTATGATGGTCTCATATGTTTGTACAAGCCCTTAAATTACCACCAGAGGGCACCTTTTCCTGCTACTGACATCAACATTCAGTAAATCACCATTATTCATCTTCACGTGCATTTTATCCTGTACTATGTTCAAAGTCATTAAAAGTGTCTGTATTATAAAATCAACTAAAATACTACTTTCTGCACAAATTTTACACTTTAGTAAGTAAATCATCTGATCACTTGCCTGGCTCTGATGGACAAGAACAACAGAAGCGAGAATCACGTGACAGCATAATTAAATATATCCAGCAGGGGGGCGACAGACAAAAAGAGGAAAAAGAGCCTACAATGTAAAAACATCACCTAATCTTAAAAAGAAAAAGTGAAATATCAAGCAGAAAGTCTGGATGCACAATCCTGCTCTCTAAACATCTTGAGAGAATAATTTTAAAAGAACTTAAAGAAAAAAGATCATAACTTTATTTGGTTAGTTTTAGTCAAGTTCTAGTTAGTTTTAGTACATTACTGTAACTGCAACTATGTGTAAAAAAAAAAAGAAAGATGGAAGATGAGATGTCATTGGCTTTTTTCATTTTATAAATACCCAATAGTTCTTCATCACATGACAGTGTTGAAAATGATCTGATCATTTGTTACTTTTGAGTCAGTTAGTGTGAGGCGATTTGGGGGAGGGGCTTTCTCACTCTACAGAGCATTTGATTGGACAATCATCAGTGTATCACCAGATCATGAATATTTTTGCCCATTTTCTCAGAAGACAGTGTATAGATATAATAGATTACAGATTTATGTGCCAAATTACTTCATTAGAATATATAAGATCTCAGAGCTGATAGACATGAACTACAAGCCACAAAACTCACATTTTAATAATGTTTTAATCAACATTAATACTTTTTGGTCTTAATTGTCAAGTCTTTAGTGCAGCATGTTTTTCATCACTGACTTCTTTGGTCTGGTTTCACTTCCTCCTTTCTAAACTAAAGACTTAATAATCACACTGAAATAATGCCCCCATTTTCAGACTAAAATGTAACTGAATCTTAAACTACATCAGTGCCTTTGTTTTGTATAACATTAATGATTTTTGTTTGTTTGTTTGTTTTCTAGGGCACTTTTATAAAAAATTCTTATATGAACTATGGCCTAATCCTGTCTATGAAACCAGGCCATAATGTTAAAGTGAAGCATGAGAGCAAAACACCTGAAGTGATGTTCAGCAGTGGATACAAACACTTTTTTTTATTTTACAGAGTAGTCCTTCCATTATATAATATATAGTAATTTTACCCTGAACTACTGAACAAAATCATAATTGTGCAACTTCACAATGAATAGTGTATCAATTCATGGTCTCAAAGTGCTAAATGTCATCAGCTTCTCATAAATATGCTATCACTAACTTTGTTTTACTTTAGTTTTAGTCCAATGATGGTGTTCACATGTTGAGGAAGGGACATTAATATTTCTGTAACTGTGCCTAAAAAAAAAAAAAAAAAAAAAAAAAAAAAAAAACTGTTAACCACACAAAGCCATAAGTGCATGTGTTAGAACAGTCTGTCATTTTGTTGCATTTGATCGGATGAGCTTTAACACGGTACGACAAACACACTCGTACTTCAATGAAAACTGAAAAAACTGATGATTATTGCCCATAGAACATACTTGCCTTTACATTAGAAATATTAAGTATAGGGTGATGCACATAGAGTACAGGTTATGGTAATAAGCACTGATTAATGCTGCTTTATAGATATATTTTCTGCTGATGACGGGCATAATGATTTTATTTATGGCCTCAAAATGAGTGGCTGATGATCACTTTCTTCTGTCCTGTTAACATATATTTCCTTTTAAACAGGAAGTTTGGCTGAGAAACGCTACAGGACTTTTATAAATATCTAATAGTATTTTGTTATTTGCTAGTCAGTGTCAGGTGGTTTAGGAGAGACAAGCTCACTGTTCAGAGCATCTGATTGGAAAATCACTGTAACATCGAATTGTGAATTTTTTCAACTCATGGTCTCAGAAGTGAATGTGTATGTTAAATATGTATTGTGTCAAAGGATTTCATTGCATATAGATGAGCTCAGATCTGATATAACTAAAAGCCACATTTTGATGTCATGGGTAATGAATCAACTTAAATTATTTGATAGTGCAGCATGTTGTTCAAGATTTATTTCCTGGTCCTTTTTTCACTCCTTTGTTGCTGTGCATTTATTTCTGCTTTTCTGCAACACCCTTCATAAAAGCTGACGATGAACTTCACATCATTTATCACTCAATAAATTCAGAGAAAAATAGCTATATTTCCTGTAACAAGTTGCTGTTTTAAAGTATTCCAAAAGTATCATTGTGTTTGTAGTCCGGTATAATTGATAAAACAAAATTTTCATCCTTGGTTTCAGGGGTTTCTAGTACTGGTTGGGTAGTGAGATACAGTCATTCACACATCTGTGCACTAAAGCACTCATCAGTGATAATGAGCTGCACTTATACATACCCTACTGGATATGAGATCAGGAAAGTGTTCTGGAGCAAAGGCCCTGTTGAACATGTAGAGCCTCCAGATCTGTCTGAGGACCCTGAATACAGTCTGAGACTTCAGTATCTGGGAGATGAACAGCAGAACTGCACCATCAGACTGAGTCATGTGACACAGAAGGATGAACACATGTACTATTTCAGATTCATGACCGATAAACCTGATGGAAAATAGATTGGTAAACCAGGAGTGTCTCTTACTGTCACATGTCTTTGATGAAGTTTTACTCTTCTTCTGTGCATTATGTTGATTAATAATCAGTGTATGACAGCAGCACTAGATATAATGTGTGTGTTGTGTTCAGAACTTCAGGTGGAGTCTCCTGAGACAGTGACAGAGGGTCATAATGTCAGTCTGACATGTATAAGCAGCTGTGCTCTGACTGACAGAGCAACATTCATCTGGTACAGAAACTCACAGCCATTAACTGAGAGAAGAGACAGAAACAATCAACTCCTGCTGCATCATTTTAAACAATAAATCGTCCAATCCTCTGTAATTCTCAATAACAGCAGGTGTTTATCACTACTGCGCAATCATCATTTAATTAGTCACTTAATTATATCACTAACTTTAAGGACTTCAGATTGAACTTGAGACTCGATTCCTCCTCTGGTGAAATCAGCTGCTGTGTTCATGAGTGGAACAAAAATTTGGCAGGAATTTTACTTTCTGACCCCTGGACTTTACACCTCTGTCTGTAATATATCTGCTTTTTTACACTTGTTGGCCACCAGGTGGTATTGTGAGCAAATTAAGTTTCCAGAAATTAACCCTTTTGTGAACCACTTGGCTGAAAAGCTTAAAGCTTCATCTTCCCATCACTACCTGCCTGCAAACAAGCCTGCACTGACCCTTTATCGGCCAACTCAGGGCTGCCAGCAGAGAACTCCTGAGAATTAGCTAATTAGCAAAACGTTTGGCCCCTTTCAGCAGCCCTCTCTTAGAGTCCAGGGAAGCCTTAGCACTGTTTTATTGAAAATAATAAAGTTTGAAGTTATTCTTATATACATAAGTGTGTCTTTTAGTTTGGTTCTTGACGCAGTTATAGCAGACACCAAAAAATACAACTTTTGAGGTCAAGGGTCAAGAACTTAACTAAAGCAATTGCTTACCTCCATAATGGTGCCTCATTATTTTCAGAAAAAAAAGCACTAAGGTTTCCTGGACGCTAAGAGAGGGCTGCCCATTCAGAGCCAGCGCTAAGGGGCCAACGTTTTGCCAATGAGCAAATTCTCAGGGGTCCTGTACTGGAAGGGTCAGTCCAGGCTTATTTGAATGCAAGGCAAGTTTATTTATATGGAACATTTCGTACACAATGGTAATTCAAAGTGCTTTACATGAAAGAAAGTAAAAATAATCATGAAGAAAAATAATAACAAAAATAAACCAAGCAATTTTAAAACTTTTAAAATGATTAAAACATTTAAAAACAGTTAGAAAATGATTTTACATAAAAAAATATAATAAAAATAAAAAAACTGTGAAAAAGTGAAAATATAGTGCAATCAGTTCGGACATTGCACAGTGCTCATTCAATAAATGCACAGCTAAACAGATGGGTTTTGAGTCTAGATTTAAATGTGACTAGTGTTTTAGCACATCTGATCTCTTCTGGAAGCTGATTCCAACTGCGGGCAACATAGTAAGGCGGACTCCCCTTGTTTTGTGTGAACCCTTGGTATTTCTAACTGACTTGATCCTAGTGATTTGAGTGCTCTGTTAGGTTTATAATCAGTGAACATATCTGCAATATATTTCGGTCCTAGGTCATTTAGTGACTTATATACGAGTAAAAGTACTTTAAAATCAATCCTAAATGTAACTGGAAGCCAGTGTAAGGACCTGAGGACTGGTGTGATATGCTCAGATTTTCTGGTTCTAGTCAGAATCCTGGCAGCAGCGTTCTGGATGAGCTGCAGCTGTCTAATGGTCTTTTTGGGAAGGCCGGTGAGGAGCCCATTACAATAGTTCACCCTGCTGGTGATAAAGGAATGAACAAGTTTCTCCAAGTCTTGACTGAAAACAAAACATCTAATTCTTGCAATGTTTTTTAAATGATAATATGCTGATTTAGTTACTGCTTTGACATGACTACTGAAACTAAGGTCTGTCTCCAGAATCAAACCAAGATTCCTGACTTGATTTTTAGTTGTTTGACCCCTAGAGTCAAGGTATGCATTTATCTTGAGAACTTCATCTTTGTTTCCAAATGCAATGACTTCAGTTTTGTCCTTATTTAACTGAAGATAGTTCTGGCACATCCAACTATTAATTTTATCAATGCATTGGCAGAGGGAGTCAATGGGGCTGTACTCATTTGGAGATAAGGCTAGGTAAATGTGGGTATCATCAGCATAGTTGTGATAGGCAATTTGGTTCTTTCTCATTATTTGACTTAGTGGAAGCATATACAGGCTAAACAAGAGCGGTGCAAGAATTGAGCCTTGTGGGACTCCGCATGTCATGGACGTCCACTTAGACTTATGCTCTCCTAGACTCACATAATAGCCTCTCCCTTCTAAGTATGATCTGAACCATTTGAGTACCATCCCAGAAAGCCCGACCCAGTTTTCCAGTCTCTCTAGTAGTATGTTATGACTGACAGTGTCAAACGCAGCACTGAGATCTAGCAATACCAGCACCGATATTTTGCAAGAGTCACAATTTAAGCGAATATCATTTATTATCTTAATGAGTGCTGTCTCTGTGCTGTGATGCGGTCAGAAACCAGATTGAAAATTGTCCAGGTATCCATTTGAGTTTAAGTATTTGTTCAGCTGATTAAAAACTACCTTTTCTATAATTTTGCCTATAAAAGGAAGATTAGATATTGGTCTAAAATTGCTCAAAATTGTGTTATTAAGATTGCTCTTTTTTAGGAGGGGCTTAACAACTGCAGTTTTTAGGGAGTTTGGAAATGTCCAAGAAAGAAGTGAGGTGTTCACCACTTCTAAAAGATCTGGTTCTAAGCAGTTAAGCACACTTTTGAAAAAAGATGTGGGAAGTGTGTCAAGACAACAGGTTGACGATTTTAGTTGCTGCACTATGTCTTCCAGAATTTTGCTATCAATTGTTTCAAAAATAGACATAGTATCTTTTTGATATTGTGGCCGAATCTGTCTGACCTCTGCATTACTTGAGGATGTGCTAATCGCCTTTCTGATATTGATGATCTTCTCAGAAAAGAAGGATGCAAACTCATTGCATTTGCTATCTGATAGCATTTCACTGGGAATCTGACTTGGGGGGGGGAGGGGTTGTCAGTCTCTCAACAGTGGCAAAAAGAGTACGAGTGTTATTTAAGTTACTGTTTATAAGGTTTGAGAAGAAATTCTGTCTAGCTGTGGCTAGTTTCACATTAAAAGCATGAAGGCTGTCTTTATAGATGCTATAGTGAATTTCAAGTTTCGTCTTCCTACACATCCGCTCGGCTTTTCTGCATTGTCTTTTCATCGTCTGAACTGCTGTTGATCTTCTCCAAACTGATTTCTGTCTGTTTGTTTTCTTACTGACTATTATTGGTGCAATATCATCAATAACATTCTTAACTTTTGAGTTGAAGGAATCAAGGAGAATATCAACAGAATCTGCAGAAATGCTTGGTGTTAAAGATATAGCCTCCATAAATAGTACACTTGTGTTCTCGTTTATGCATCTCCTTCTGACAGATCTAGATTCAGTGGTAGCAGAGATCAATATATCAAAGAAAATACAGAGGTGATCAGATAGTGCTATGTCCTTAGTAACAATGGATGAAATGTTTAGACCCATACTGATGATTAGATCCAGAGTGTGTCCACCTTTGTGGGTGGGTCCATGCACATGCTGAATCAGGTCAAAAGTGTTAAGAAGGGTAAAGATCCTCCAGTGAATCCTGTGATCTTCATCAGTCTATCAGGTGAAATAACAGAGGGTTATTCAAGGCTCTCAAATTTACTCTGTTAATGTTTTTTTGTATTTTTTAGACCCTCCAAAGTGTGTCTCAGTGTCCATCAGTCCATCTGGTGAAATAGTGGAGGGAGATTCAGTGACTCTGATCTGTAGCAGTGATTCAAACCCACCTGCAGAAATCAGCTGGTTTAAAGAAAGAACAACTGTAGGATCTGGAAGAATCTACAGCATCTCAAAGATCAGCTCTGATCACAGTGGAGAATACAAGTGCAAGTCCAGCAATAAACATGGAGAGAAACACTCTGAAGCTGTGACTTTAAATGTAATTTGTGAGTTAATGATTCATTTTAGCAAGACATCCTCTACAACACAGTGTTGTGACAATTCATAACAATTGTATTTTTGGCAAGTTTTTGGTGAATTTGTACAATCTATTCTGTACATTTTTGTATGGCCAGCTTATGTCAGGGTCAGGTTTATGGGTGCAGGTCCATGCTTACTTTTTTATAGCTAATCACACACACACACACACACACACACACACACACACATATAAACTCTACTGATTCGCATTTGTGAAGAATCTTGCCTTTCTATTTTTGGTGCTGATCAGAGGTTTGCATCTTGCTGTGTAGCTTCTCTAATTCTGTGTCAAATTCTCCTGCAGACTGTAGATTGACAGAGCATAACCCCAGCTTTCTGGAGCTTGTTGTTGATTTTACAGACATGTATTTTAAGGTTCATTTTCACAGCATTTATGATTTGTCTGTTATCAACTACTATTGTTTTTCTCAGTCGATCAAGTCGTTGTTTGTAGCTGATGTTGCCTGTCATTTCGAAACTCTTGATTTCTCCATGTCATTTGTTTTTTCTACAGTTCTGATTAACTTCCTCTTCTATTTTAGCGTCCAAATTGCTTGCTTTTCTTTTAAAATCGGCTTCCTCATCTTCATCCTGGTTTGTGTGTGTCATCATCGACAGAGGTGGGTAGTCCAGGGGCCAAAGAGTAAAATTCATGTCATATTTTTGCTCCACCCATGAACTCAGCAGCTGATTTCATCAGAGGAGGAACCAAGTCATTCCTTCCAAGTCACAAACTAGTCTTGAGTCAAATCCCAAGTCCTCAAAGAGTTAAAGTTAATGAGATAATTAAGTGACCAATTAAATGAAGATTGTGCATTAGTGATGAACACCTGCTGTTAACAATCAACATCACTAAAGAAAAGAGAAACACAAGAACTGACAACTGAACAACTGACTTTAAGCACAGCCTTGGATGAAATCAACTGGAAGAAAAAAAAACTGTTCCACCATAATTGTGGTGAGTATTTGCTTCAGTTGAGCTCTTGAGACTTTAAGCTGTTGCATTATTGTTTAAAAGCAAACATTTGTGCAATGCTTGTACAGATCTTAATCTAGCAGGTAACATATGCTTTTAATGACAGTATGATCTCAGTTATAATTTATTGATTATACTTCTAAAATAAAATTTGTCGCTTAGTGGTAAGAGAGGACTGCTGTCTGTTCACTGCTCTGTGTGTGCACTTTGGCTGGGTTAAATGCAGAGTATGAATTCAGATTTTGGGTCATCATACTGAACTGTATGTCACTTCCACAAAAAAGAGAGAAAAATCTCATTACTTAAATGCCACCATAATTCTTGAATATTAAGAAATAAAAAAAAAATGCTGTTTGTATTTAGGCATTTAGCCATGACCATTTATCACATGATCCTCAACAGTGGTGATAATAATTATTCATACTGCAGTGCGTTATGGGAGTCTTTCATGTATTGCAACATGAAGTATTTTGTTGATTGTCACCATTGTAGAGATTCATATGCTGGTTCTTGATATCTGTGTGTGTCTAAAAAGCAAGCACTTGAGGTGAGATTTCTGTATGTGTCACACAAATTTAAAATTCACTCCCTGTAAATGTTAGAACAATGCTTTTTTTATTTTTTTTTTATGTATGCTGTGGTTGTGTAATTGCTCAAAAACTAAACATGCGGAAAAAACATTATTTGAAATATAATTAAACCAGCTCATTATGACTATATTTTCTACATATATCACAGATCTCTTTTCTCCACAACATCACTTACAGAAAGAGATCTAACACAACAAGTTAAGGGTCAAGAGCACAACTAAATCAAATACTGATCTCCATGATGGTGGCATCATTTTAACCAATAAAACATCAACATCTGATCCTCTGTAATTATCAATAACAGCATGTGTTAATCATTAGTGCACAGTCATAATTTAATTAATTACTTAATTATCTCATTAACTTTAACTCTTTGAGGACTTGGGATTTAACTTGAGAGTCATTTGTGACTTTGGAAGGAATGACTTGGTTCCTCCTCTGGTGAAATCAGCTGCTGAGTTCATGGGTGGAACAAAAATATGGCAGGACGTTTACTCTTTGGCCCCTGGACTACCCACCTCTGCACTCAGAGTTAGTGATGGCGAGATGAAGCCTCATGAAGCTTTCAGCTTTTCAGTGAATTGGTTGACAAAAGGGTTCATTTTTGGAGGCTTAATTTGCTCACAATACCACCTGGTGGCCAAAGAGTGCAAAAAAGCACATATTTATTACAGGCAGAGGTGTAAAATCCAAGGGTCAGTAATTAAAAGTCCTGCCATATGTGTATTTCACCCATGAAAGAGTTAAGTTAATGAGATAATTAAGTGACTAATTGAATTATGATTTTCCTTTAGTGATAAACACCTGCTGTTACTGAGAATTACAAATGGTTTATTGGTTAAAATGATGCCACCATCATGGAGATCAGTGTTTGCTTTAGTTGGGCTCTTGGCCCTTTTATTAATTCAAAGTAATTTGCTTTTAAGCACTTGCAGTTGTGTTACATGGTAACAATTAACACTTTGCTTTATTAAAAGCTTGAATTTGCAAACTAAATTGCACTTTTTTCTTCTAAAAGAAGTTTATTAAATGATGTTCAGCTATTATTGAACTACAAAAAAATCTAATTAAATTAAACTGTCTTATTAGAACAAGGTTTCAAAAAGTTATATTGATTACATACATTAGATTTCAAATTAATTACTTATAACTATTAAAGCAATGGTTCATTTGCATGTGTCAATTCCACAAGGTAGGTTATTTAAAAACTGAACATATGTTAAAAAAATATATAATTGTTTTGTAAATAAACATGATGATGCCTAATAATCACTTCACCACATTAAACCAGCTAGTAGCGGTTTTCTGCACAGCACACATACTTTTACAGAGAAACATCTAAAAAAAGAAGCCAAAGGTCAAGAGCCCAACTGAAGCAAACACTGATCTCCATGATGGTGGCATAATTTTAATCAATAAAACATCAACATCAGGTGTTCATTACCAATGCACAATCATCATTCAATTAATATCCTTATTATCTCATTGACTTTAACTCTTTGAGGACTTGGGATTTAATTTGAGAGTCGTTTGTGACTTGGAAGGAATGACTTGGTTCCTCTGGTGAAATCGGCTGCTGGACTTTTACTCTTTGGCCACTGGACTTCCCAGCTCTGTACAAAACTGGTCTCTTAAGGTACAAATCACAAGGGTACAAATTTGTACCCTATGCCACGGGTACAAAAACTGAACCCTTGTGACAAGCTTTTGTACCCCTAAAGGTGCAATTAGGTACTTTATTTTCTGAGAGCGTGGATGGACAGTGAACTGTTCTGGGCATTTCTTCATGATTTTTCTACAAATGGTCTTTGTGGAATTTGAGGTTTTATTATTATTTAGCTGTTCATATAAGTCACAGCAGGGTGAGTTTAAAGGGAAAGAGAACTACACAAAACACAACAGACAAAATTGATCATAAAGCTGAAGATTTCAAAAGCTCAAATTAATATATTAAATTATTTTAATTTATTTCAAAGTCTGATTTTTCTTCCTTAAAGAGGCTGTTGATTTAGTTTACCCAAATGTTATTTATAATGCATTAACTATCAAACTTGTATTAATGTGTAATTAAGCCTGCTATTATTCATGCGTGAATCCATACGACTCCAGTTGTAGTTTAAGATAGCTCGTCATAAATTCATGATTAGTTAACAACTTTAATAATCATTAGTATTTGATAAATTAAGTATCAATTTAGGCATTATACATTCAGGTACCCTTATTGTAAAATGTTACCGTTACCAATGAGAAATTTCTCCATCTTGAAAATCACATGGAAACTAATCTGCCATCTGGCTGTGGTTATTTCCAGTTATTGTCCAACAGTTTTATTCAGTGTTTTATTGTTATTATTATTATTATCATTATTTGTGGGCTTATTTTGTCTGAACCAAAATTTGCAAATATTAAGTGAAAAACTGAACTTTTTAATTCAAACCTTTACATTAATAATGAGAGCAAATTCTACATTCTTCAGGTGTATTTACAATAAAATATTTATTTAGCCTAAAATACAACTTAAATTCCTCATTTGATAATTCGAATAGATTACTAGTTTCACTGACATGCAATATATCCTGATATAAGAATGATATTTGATAGAAATGCTGTAATGTTACAGTATTATTGCAAGCATAAAGTTTAAAAATAATAATAATAATAATCTTTCCATAGAAGTGATGGTGAAATGAGTCTTGACAGTTAACTGTGCAGTGTCGGTTTTCTGAAGAAAAACTAAGAATTATTTAATATGTTTTATTTTACAAGTATTCAAACAGTGAAAACAGAAAGAACAGAGATAATTTAGGCCTGCTTAAAAGACAAAATGTGTCTATATATTAAGTTATTTTTAGACACATCATCAAACCATCTTTAACCGGTGTTTTAACAGGGAGTCGAATGAACTTTTTTTTTCATATAAATGTGTGTCCATTTCTCAGATGTTTTTATAGAGGCTGTTACATGTGCAGGCTCATTGCCAATAGGTGAAGATGTTTGTGAATTATTAACATGAGTGTTAAAGGTTTACCAAACAAAAACTTAAACTTTTAGGTGAGGTCTGTGTTTCATGCTCAATCATCAAACACTCTTTTTACGCCATTAACAACACCATGCACAACTTTTTCCGGTGCCTTGACGATCTCTTTTGTTCCTCCGATCACAGCGCCGGTCACCGGAGACACCAGCAGAACTGCAGTGGCACCAATAAATTCAGCGGTGGAGCCCACGCTGCTCATTTTACCGCCGGCCTCTACGGTGTTGTACACCGCTCCTTTCACTATCCCCAGAGGAACGTCTACCACAGCTCTGGCCACGCCCACCACACACTCAGACATACCCAGTGCCACACCTCCCACGAATTTCAGCAAATCCATGATGTCTTACAATTTTGCCTTCTTACAACCTGTGATTCCTGTGAGCTGAATATGGAAACAACATGTGTATGTTATAACAATAAGTAAAAATACTTCATTACAGTACTTAAGTATTTTTTGGAGTATCTGTACTTTACATGAGTTTTTACTTTTACTTTTACACTGATACATTTCCTATGTAAAATGTATACTTTAACTCTGGTACATTTTCCCGAAGCATATTCATTGCTTACTACAAAATAAAGTCAGAAGAACACAGACTGCAGGAAAGCAGGTTGATTGAATAAGTTGTCTGGCATTTGCAAGTCAGACTCCTAAAAACACCTTTACTCATGTGCAAAAAAGTTAAGTGCTCACACAACTGCAGAGGATTTTATTTTCAACTCAAGTCGAGTCTGGGATCTGCATTATACAGTATAGGCTTTCCCATGCGATAATATGGTAAGTGTTTTTTGTAATTATGTACCATCTGAAATTATCGAGTACACTGAAAAAACAATAAGTAAATTTACTTAATTTTTATTTGGTGCAGTCAGGCTAACAATTTTCCCCTATCATGTGTTCCCGGGGAATCGCCTCCCCTAACCTTGCGTTGCTAATGCAATGTTCTACCACTGAGCTACAGGAACACTTCAAGATTTTCTGAAAAATAAGTGAAAATTTTACTTACATACTTTTTAATTTTGGAAAAGTAATTTGGAAAAGTTTTTACACTAATAAAAAACCCGAAATTTCTAAATGTAAAATAATTTTTTTTCAAAACAGTTTTATCAAAGGAGGGTAAATAAGTCTCTCACTTCTGTCCCTTTAAACCAGTTTACAGCAAAGACAGCACGAAGGACTGGATGCACATGATAAATATTCTGCAATTAAGAAAACACACAAAACAAATTGCACTTTAAAACCCGACTAGTAACTTAACTCAAACCGTTTGAGTAAACAGATTGCCTTGATTTAAACAATGTAAGTTTTAAAACTTTGCATTCAAGTAAATAAGTGATTAACTAAGTGCTGATTGTGAATTAGTGATGAACAGCTGCTGTTAACAAACAGAATCACTGAAGACTACAACTGACTTCAGACACAGCCTTAGATGAAATCAACTGAAATAAAATGCCTTAAATCTCTCAAGATCTGATTAAACAACCCCACAAACAGCATCACCAGCTCCACTTATTAATAACCAGACTGACTTTATTTCTGTCAGACGTCTACAGAAGATCTTATTGAGAATGAACTAAGGTTTAGATGTTGATTTATTGTTTAATTTGAAGTAACCATGTTAGAGATCAGTGTTTGCTTTAGTTGTGCTCTTGACCCTTTACTTCTGTCTTTGTGTTTTCTCTGGCTGTTATAACCGTGTGTTTCTAAAACACATTTGTTGTAATTCTAAAGCCCAGAAGAAATACCATCAGGTGTTAACCTCTATCTAGGTGTAGGTTGTTGTATTGTATATCTGTGATGATAATCATCAATTATTGAACTGTACTGAGTCTAATCTCTGATGAAATAGGTGTTGTGTAATTTGATTGATTATATAGTAAAAGTGATTCTAAGAGCCAGTGGTTCTGTGATAATCAGTTAATCTGAATGACTTTTCAAACAGTGTGGTTTTCTATGGTGTCAAACAGTCACACAAAGACAAAAAAATGCTGCAGAGCATGCTTGGAGCCATGGATGAGTGTTGTACTACAATAGTACCCAGCATGCATTGCAGCATGTTTTTTCGTCACCATTGTAGAGGTTCATATTCTGATTATTAATGTCTGTGTTTCTGGCATAGAAAAAAATATATGTGTACAAAATGTTTAGAAAGTCATTTTTATGTTTACTGATTGTCACAGAACCAGTGGCTCTTAGAGTCATTTCTACTAGAACCACTTCTACTAATTACACAACACCTATTTCATCATAGATTAGACTCCATACGGATCAATAATTAATGATCATCATCACAAATATAAAGTATAACAACCTACACCTAGGTACAGGTTAACACCTGATGATATTTCTTCTGGGCTTTTGAATTACAACAAATGTGTTTTAGAAACACACGGTTATAACAGCCAGAGAAAACACAAAGACAGAGGTCAAGGGTTAAGAGCCCAACTAAAGCAAACACTGATCTCTAACATGGTTACTTCAAATGAAACAATAAATCAACATCTAAACCTTAGTTCATTCTCAGTAAGATCTTCTGTAGACGTCTGACAGAAATAAAGTCAGTCTGGTTATTAATAAGTGGAGCTGGTGATGCTGTTTGTGGGGTTGTTTAATCAGATCTTGAGAGATTTAATGTATTTTATTTCAGTTGATTTCATCTAAGGCTGTGTCTGAAGTCAGTTGTTGTAGTTCTTGTGTTTCTCTTTTCTTCAGTGATTCTGTTTAGCAATTTATAGAATCTCTGTTTCGGGTTTTTTATTAGTGTAAAAACGTTTCCAAATAACTTTTCCAAAATAAAAAAAATGTAAGTAAGTGAACTTTTTACTTATTTTTCACAAAATCTTGAAGTGTTCCTGTAGCTCAGTGGTAGAACATTGCATTAGCAAACCCAAGTTTGGGGGGCTTGATTCCCCGGGAACACATGATAGGTGAAAAATGTTAGCCTGAATGCACTGTAAGACGCTTTGGATAAAAGTGTCTGCTAAATGCATTAATTTAATATTATTTAATTAAAATTTACTCAATAAAATGTACTTATTCGTTTTTTTTTATTTTTACTTAACTTAGTTGTGTAAAACTTGTGCAAAAACTTGCCAAATAAAAATTAAGTAAATTTACTTATTGTTTTTTTCAGTGTATATCAACAAATCATACACAGAGAGTGCACACACATTATTTATAAGTCTATTAAAATACAAGGCATTCTAAATTATAGATGGCAAAAATGCTTTTGCATGCTTTTTCATATTTATATAATTTTTAACATAAACTCGAGTGAGAAAGAGAGCTTTACTAACATGATGTGTGCAGCAACTTTTTTAACCCTTACAGAATTAACCATGTTTTACTTCAAATAAAACCAATAAAAAAAAAGTTACTATATTTAAACCATGGTAACCACAAATTAACCAACGGTTTTTAAAACACTGATGATGAAATATTTATTGAGCAGCAAATTATCATATTGGAAAGATTTCTGGAGATCATGTGACACTGAAGAGTGGAGGAATGATGCTGAAAATACAGCTGCACATCACAGGAATACATTTTAAAATGTTTTTTTTTTTATAAAAACCTTTTCAATTCTGAAAATATTTTATATCACTGTTTTTATCTAATAAATGCAGCATTTAAAACATCTAAAAGAGTTCTATGGACACAAACACTGAAAATAAATATAAAATCATATGTATATGTAGTTGTACTAAATAAAATAAAATAACAAAATACAATAAAATAAATAAAAACTTTTAACACATTGGTGATTACATTATAGACCTATTTGATATGTCCTTTTATAAGATATTAATCCATCACAAAATTCACAGGAAGAATTTGATTCATTATTTTAACATATCATAGATGTCTTACCGTCAGCTCCTCCACTCAGGAGATGAAAGAGTCTGTAAAGTTTTTTTCAGAACCTGTGATTTAAATCAAAATGAAATAGACTTAGGCCACTATATATGCTAAACATGCTGTACATGACAAAGTAAAATATACTAACCTTAGGTCACAGGTGCTGTTGAAGATGAGCTTCTTTAAGTCAATGTTGAGTGTCTCTCAGATCATCTCTGGGATTTTATACTACACTCACTGGAGGAACTGAGATCAAAAGATGAGAGACACTAACGCAAATTGAAACCTCTGCGTAAGCACAAGCTGATGGGAAGTTGATGGTCAAGATTATTTTAGACTCAGAGACATTTTTCTTTCGTTTTCTGGCATTAGTATGATCAGAAACCCACTGCCCCTCATCCACAGCTCATCTGTTGAAATGTTAAAGGAAAACCACTGAGCCAATGATTATGTGTATGTCTTTCCTGTAAACTGGGAAGATTCATAAAGCTTTTCTTTCCCCAGATTTAAGGATTTTATGTCATGGGGGGAAAAACTGCATTGCATGGAAATTGCTATGTTCTTTCGGTTTTGTTAATTTTTTGCTTAAATAAAAGGTTAAATCATTCTGCTCTTTTATGATCAATCTAAAATCCCCTGACATATATTTCTCACAGTAAATTCCAGAGTGTTAAATTAACACTACTTGAAGTATATATGGTCCCACTCTAAAAGAGTGTTAAAATAACACTGAAGCAGTGTTAAAGTTGATGAGATAATTCTGTGATTAATTGATGATTGAGCATTAGTGATGAACAGCTGCTGTTAACAAACAGAATCACTGAAGAAAAGAGAAACACAAGAACTACAACTGACTTCAGCCACAGACTTAGATGAATCATCTGAATAAAAAGAAGACATTAAATCTCTCAAGATCTCAGCAGAAGATGATTAATCATCTCCGCAAACAACATCACCAACTTCATGCATTACTAACCAGTTAGTCTATCTAAAACAGACGTTCTTTATTGAGAATTAATGTTTAGATGTTTTAGAAAAAAATAAAAAATAAAAAAAAAACTGGCTTTTAACACTTTGGCTAGATATTTGGGTAAATGAAAACACAATACTTACATTTCAATGTGAAGTCCCCCACAGAACTCTCACCTGCCTTGTTCTTTGAATATATACACCGTCGTCGTATGCACGCAAGTGATTCTGGGATATGGTAGGGTGCGAAGTGTCCATCAGATGTATACTTCATTTTCATGGGAATTGAAGGGCACATTTGAAGTCGAAATTCGTCAGCCTTTGTCACGCTGCAGTGATGCATTCACACTTCAAATGCGCCCTTCGAAGTGCGCATTCTGACTTAGGCACAGCTTAGTCGTGACGCTGTGACGCGATCGCACTTCACATCCGCACTTCAGAGTCCACACACTTCAGTTTGGGACACCCTTTGTCGCGCTGCTGTGATGCATTTGCACTTCAAATGCGCACTTCGGAGTCCATGCACAAAGGTTTGGGACACTGCAAATGACACACTCTTTTCCTAATGAAGGATGTTCAGTTGCTTTGACATATATTATAATATAATAAATAAAGGTGACTTGACTTGAATTACCTGTAATCTGTTGCTATAGTAACGAAGCTATTTCATGCGCATCATGCTCCTATTTTAGTGCAGTTGTCTCACAGCCACTGTGGTCAAATATTGAGATAAACTTTATAAAGTATCATCCTAATATATTAAATTGGTATCTTCTCCGATATCCATTTTTTGACAATTACTCAATTCAATCAGCTGGAATGATTCAGGACATTCTATGTTTAACTAAATGCATGACTTTTACTCAAATCACTGCAGCTCTCACGTACATGCTGAAATACTTAACACAGAGATCACCACTGTATCAGGAGACTCCAAATTTACTGTCTTTATATAAAGCAGCAAAAGATCAGAATTTGTGGCTCATCATTGACTGAAGCACAGGCTCTACTCTCCAGCACAATGGTGAACCCCAAAACTACATTAACAGATCTCTCTTGTGCAATCACATTAATACAGTTGAGTCTCATTAAAAGTTTATGACTTTGCATACATTTTTTGTGTGGATGTTATATTTTTATTATTAACTAATATTTTAGTTAAATTAACTATTTTTTTTTTCATTTGGTAAATCTGACATTTACATTTTACAGTATATTACTGTTTTTCCTTGACTTAATGGCAACAAACTGTAGAAAAACATTTTTTTGTTGTTGGCAACCATTAATTTACGACAACAAACTGTAGAAAAACAGTTATTTACTGGCACCAGGGGTTAAATTATGTTTCATGCTGTTTTCTCTTCATCTTAAATCTTTAACCCTTTAAACCCCACAACAAAATCCTCAGTTTTAAATTAACACTTGTAATGTGTACACATTACAGAGTGTTTGAGTAACACTGAATTAGTGAAGTTAATGAGATAATTCTGTGATTAATTGATGATTGAGCATTAGTGATGAACACCTGCTATTAAAAAACAGAATCACTAAAGGAAAGAGAAACACAAGAACTACAAATGACTTCAGCCACAGCCTTGAATTCATCAAATCTCTCAAGATCTGATTAAACAACTCCCAAAGCAGCTTCACCAGATTCACATTACTAACCAGACTGACTTTATTTCTGTCAGATGTCTACAGAAGATCTTATTGAGAGTTAAATAGGTTTAGGTGTTTTTTTCACTACCATGATGGAGATCAGTGTTAAGGTTTTTTTTTTTTTTTACATGCTGTAACAATGCATCTTTGGAACTTCAACAGAAGAAATAAATCTGGTATTGTTGTTTATAGATTGACAAGAACAAACACTATTATTTCTGATTCAGTCCTGTGTCCCTTCTCTTATTGAACATTGATACTACAGCAAAATAAGAAACACTGCTGAGCCTTAAGTTATGAAAGACTGTTAAAGGAGTCATAACTTACAATTTTCACTTTTCCACGAGAATCAATGTATGTTATGATTGCCTAACGATTATACACTGGCCGGGAAGCCGATATTTAAAAGTGAAGCGTTTGTTCACCTCAGGGTTTGTAAAATAGCCCACGTGCACGCGCACTCAAATACGAGATTAAGATTTCTTCCCCGTCTTGACGTCAAGACGGTGCAGGATATACCATATATGGACACCGCAGCAGGAAGCTCGCCCTTCCCCTCTCCCCCTCACATTCAGTCGCGAAAGATGCTGGAACGTAGTGCACACGTGAGTTGCTCTGTGGTTGACTGCCAGAATCCACATGTAAATGTGTTTTCTCTACCAAGAACGGACCTAGCTATCAGAGACCAGTGGATTAAATTCATTTTTAATGACGCGGTTCCTTCAACCCTTCCCACTGGCTTATCGTTACGTGTTTGTGCTAAACATTGTAGGCGAAATCCTTCACAAATTTGGGGCAATATCAGGCGAAGTTGGCATCGAATCTCTGGAAAAGTGCCATTCCAACAAAATTGCCGGCAATTGAAATGGTAAGACTGTGTTTTTATTGCTCTACTGTGTGTAACAAACAGCATCTAACTGCTAATGCGGCTATTGTATGCTATTGCGTCTGTCACTAGACAAATAAACGAAAGACTTGAGGTGAAGTAATTGTTTATGTTCCCTGTAAACGGACTGCAAAAACGGACTTTTGACTGCATTATAATGATTTCTTAATTCAGAATATGATCAAGATTGCATAGGTTGATGTATTCGGGGAATTTGCCAGTTAATAGTAACATTTAAAGCCCCTTAAATGAACGAAATGATTCGGAAAAAAGATCGAACAAGAGAGTCAGACACACTATCGTTCAATGAGCGCGTTCAGGCACAACACTGGCGGGAGTATTAGCTTCGAGGTATGGGGAATGGCTGCTAACGTACTTTGCACAAAACAAATGACTGAGATCATCATGAATTCGGTTATTGTTTATTTATTGCCTAACGCTTTTGAGGCGCCGTCTTGTTTGTGTGTGTGCTCACGTCTTATATTTGTGTGTGTGTGCTGTGCTCACGTCTCATATGAGTAACTTTATGTGCGTGGATAGTTCATATACATGTATGTGTGACTAGTACTTAGTATATATGCAAGCGTGTTTCATATGTGTGCGTGAATGAAGTTTGATTTAAGCCCTAAACGGCGCCTCATACTTATACACTGGCCGGGAAGCCGGTCGCGTTCATTCACAACTTGCGCCATGATGTCAGTTTGTAATGATATGACAAACTGACATAATTGACTATAGATTAATATCATATAGATATTAATATCAGAATCAGAATCAGAAAGAGCTTTATTGCCAAGTATGCTTGCGCATACAAGGAATTTGTTTTAGTGACATAAGCTTCCAGTACACAGAGACAACAACACACAGACCAAAAAAAAAAAAATTACAAAAAAGGAGAATTACAAATTGGCAAATAAATAAGTGTATAAACAATTGTGCTATAAATGATAATGGAATAGGATTGAGTGAGATGCAGGAATGTTCTAGGATGGAGGGGTAACAAATAAATATAAGGATATTGCAAATTTTTTGCATAAGCATAAGTTTAAGTGGGAAACATTTAACTGTTCATGAGGTAGATTGCCTGGGGGAAGAAACTATTCTTGTGCCTTGCTGTTCTGGTATTTGCGGCTCTGAGGCGCCGGCCAGATGGCAAAATTTCAAAGATGGGGTGACTTGGATGTGAGGGATCCAGAGTGATTTTCTGAGCCCTTTTCCTCACTCTGGATGTGTACAGTTCTTGGAGGGTGGGCAGGGGAGCACCAATAATCCTTTCAGCAGTCCGAACAGTTCTCTGTAGTCTTCTGATGTCTGATTTTGTAGCTGTACCAAACCAGACAGTAATTGAAGTACACAGGAAAGACTCAATGACGGCTGAGTAGAACTGTTTCAGCAGCTCCTGTGGCAGGTTAAACTTCCTCAGCTGGCGAAGGAAGTACAACCTTTGTTGGGCTTTTTTCACAATGGAGTCAATGTGATTGTCCCACTTCAGGTCCTGAGAGATGGTGGTTCCCAGGAATCTGATTGACTCCACTGCAGCCACAGTGCTGTTCATGATGGTGAGTGGGGAAAGTGCAGGGGGGTTTCTCCTAAAGTCCACAATCATCTCCACTGTTTTGAGCGTGTTCAGCTCCAGGTTGTTAAGACTGCACCAGACAGCCAGCTGCTCAACCTCCTGTCTGTAAGCAGACTCGTCACCCTCCTGGATGAGGCCGATGACTGTAGTGTCGTCTGCAAACTTCAGGAGCTTGACAGAGGGGTCTTTAGAGGTGCAGTCGTTGGTGTACAGGGAGAAGAGCAGAGGGGAGAGAACACATCCCTGAGGGGCACCAGTGTTGGTGGAGCAGCTGTTTGACATGAATTTCCCCAGTCTCACTAACTGTTGCCTATCTGTCAGAAAGCTGGTGATCCACTGACAGATAGAGCTAGGAACAGAGAGCTGGGTCAGTTTGGTCTGGAGGGTTGTTGGGATGATGGTGTTGAAAGCCAAACTAAAGTCCACAAACAGGATCCTCACATAAGTCCCTGTTTTGTCCAGATGTTGCAGGATGAAGTGCAATCCCATGTTGATTGCATCATCCACGGACCTGTTTGCTCGGTACGCAAACTGCAGGGGGTCCAGTAAGGGTCCAGTGATGTCCTTCAGATAAGCCAGAACCAGTTTTTCAAACGACTTCATGACGACAGACGTTAGAGCCACTGGTCTATAGTCATTAAGTCCTGTTATCTTGGGTTTCTTTGGAATGGGGATTATGGTGGAGCGTTTGAGGCAGAAAGGCACTTCACACAACTCCAGAGATCTGTTGAAGATCTTTGAAACGATGGGGGCCAGCTGGTCAGCACAGATTTTCAGACAGGCTGGTGTAACGCCATCTGGGCCTGGTGCTTTTCTTCTTTTGTTTTTCTTGAAGACCTGGCGCACATCATCTTCACAGATTTGAAGAGCAGGAGGTATGGAGAGGGGGATTGCCGGAGGTGCTAATGGTTGTGTAGGGAGATGGTCAGAGTGGGTGTTGGGGGTTTCAAATCTACAATAAAACTCATTCAGGTCGTTAGCAAGTCGTTGATTAGCCTCAGTGCAAGGGGATGGTGTCTTGTAGTTTGTGATGGCTCTCAGTGCTCTCCAAACTGAAGTAGAGTCGTTGGAAGTAAACTGGTCTTCCAACTTTTTAGCGTAGGTCTTTTTAGCCGCTCTAATCTCTTTGTTCAGTGTGTTCCTGGCCTGATTGTACAAGACCCTGTCCCCATTTCTGTAGGCATCCTCTTTGGCCTGACGAAGGTGTCTGAGTTTTACTGTAAACCATGGCTTATCATTGTTGAATGTTAAATAAGTCCTGGTAGGAATGCATATATCCTCACAGAAACAAATTTAGGATGTTACAGTCTCTGTCAGTTCGTCCAGATCGGTGGTAGCAGCTTCAAAAACAATCCAATCAGTGATGTCAAAACAAGATTGTAAATCCTGCTCTGTTTCGCTGGTCCATCTCTTCACAGTCTTTACTACGGGTTTATCAGATTTAAGTTTCTGTTTGTAGGTCGGTATAAGATGAACCAGACAGTGATCAGAACGTCCCAAAGCTGCTCGTGGAACAGAGTGATATGCATCCTTTATTGTGGTGTAACAGTGATCCAATATATTACTGTCTCTGGTGGGACATGTAACACGCTGTCTGTATTTTGGCAGTTCACAGGAGAGATTGGCTTTATTAAAGTCCCCAAGAATGATTAAAACAGAGTCCGGGTGTTGTTGTTCTGTGTCTGTGATCTGATCAGCGAGTTTCTGTAAAGCTGAGCTCACGTGCGCTTGTGGAGGAATGTAAACACTAACCAGAATGAACGAGTGAAACTCCTGCGGCGAATAGAACGGCTTGCAGTTGACAAACTGCATTTCTAGATCAGGACAGCACATCTTCTTTAACACAGTTACATCTGTACACCACCGTTCATTGATGTAAAAGCATGTCCCTCCGCCGCGCGATTTCCCCGTTGATTCTGCTTCGCGGTCCGCTCTGAACAGCTGAAAGCCCGGCAGATGGAGTGCGCTGTCCGGTATGGCGTCATTCAGCCAAGTTTCCATGAAACACAGAGCAGCAGAGTGAGAGAAATCCTTATTTGTCCGAGAGAGCAGGAGGAGTTCGTCCGTTTTGTTGGGTAGAGAGCGGAGATTTGCGAGATGGATGCTAGGCAACGGCGTTCGAAATCCGCGCTTCCTGAGTCTGATGAGCGCTCCCGCTCGCTTTCCCCATCTGCGCGTCCTGAAGCACTTGATCAGCGCCTCTGCTCCTCCGATAACAATGTTCAGTAAAACGTCTGTATAATAGAAATCCGGAAAAATATAATGTGGTGTGTTCTGCCGAATGTTCAACAGTTCATCCCTGGTGAAACCGATCGTGTTTGTTAAACAAAAAACAGGAAAAACTAACAAAAACAGTACAAACACTGGAGAGCCAAGCACTGAAGCAGCCATGTGAGGCGCCATCTTGGTTTTTTATCTTTTATCTTTTATCTTTTAATATTGCTGTAACAGATGTACCATAAACATACAAATACAGCAATGAAACAAAATTTAAAGTACAAAAGTCAAGGGTCAGGAGCCCAACTAAAGCAAACACTGATCCCCACAATGGTTACGTCAAACAAACTGTAACATTATCATCTAAATCTCTGTAATTCTCAATAAGATCTTTTGATCTCTGATCTCTGATCTGATAGAAATAAAGTTAGTCTGGTTAGTAATGAGTGAAGTTGGTAAAGCTGTTTGTTCATTGTTTATATCTTCAGTTGATTTCATCTAAGGCTGTTGCTGAAGTCAGTTGTAGTTCTTGTGTTTGTCTTGTTTCTCTTTTCTTCAGTAATTCTACATTCTAACAGCAGCTGTTGATTAGTGTCTGAATTCACTCATTAGTGTTCATTCTCTCTGTCAGGTGGACTATATTAGTAAACTCATGTAGGGAATAGTGAATTAGGGTGTAGGGTGTGATTTGAAACACAGCCGGTGAGTGTCGACTTTGAACGTTGTTAATTTACGATATATAGCAGCAGGCTACCTTCTCGAAAATGATGAATATTACCCAGAATGCACCATTTTAATGAAAAACAGTATGTTACTGTCGAAATTTGATTAGAGGACCCCCACCTGCCTTTAGGATTCCATTGACTCCCATTCATTTTGGCGTCATTTTTACAGCGAATAACTTTACATCTGAGGTGTTTAAAGACTCCATTTGTCCATTCATTATTTCTAAAGAAACATGAAAATGTATAAAAGGCCCCATTACCTTGTATCTGACGTTGTGGCCCCGTAGAAGCAGATTTTTTTAAAATAGACTAACGATTGCGTCATAACCTGCGACTCTCTGTCGCACAGTAGAGAAATTACCGTTTGGACAGGAGGAGAAGCTCGCAGGCAATCTTTTACTGTCTATGAGGCTATCGGGGGGACGTGAAGACATGAAGTCAAGGTAGAAGCCCATAGCGAGTCCATAAAAGCAACAGGACAAAATTATTCAACAACGTCTGCAAGATTCGGTGGGTGATTCAGATTTCTCTTGGCACAGCGATTAGAAGACTTACAATTGTCAGACAGGTTTGAGATTCCTATGCTGATTCTTGATGTCTGCATGTTTAATCAATACAAATGTTCACAACTGTGTATAAAGTGTTATGAAAAAGCTTCTGGAATTGTTTTATTTAAAATCCTGTGGTAATTTGTTTTAAACAATATTACAATTGTTTATTCTACTTGATTTCGTTTTAATTCTTAAAACCCAATAAAAGAGCTAGCATGCTATATTGCCTTTCAATTTTACCTAGGTTTTTCTTTTTATTTGTAAAAAAAAAAAAAACTTGACTCCTTAACACTAGTTTAATCTATTCTATCTTGTTTATTGTAATCACATCTTATCACAGACAAACCCACTGCCATCACATACTTTCACTTTTCTTCATGTCCTGACTGCAGCCAATTAAAATTTGTCACTATTAAGCCTCTGATGACTGGACAAAAATGTCAAATCCTAGAGAAAATATTTAAAGCATTTTATTCAACCGGCTGCAGATATCACATGATACCTAACTAAATACTGAGCAGTCTGAGTTTTTTATACTGTGTTTGTTATAATATGAGTAACGATGTACATTCATTTTTCTTATTACAAATGATGTTACTGTTTTGGGAAATGCACCTGTATCGGTCCCATAACAGAACCCAAAAACATGGGTGACATGAACACATAAAACTATATAGGGTGTTCTATTAGCACAATGTGTGTAACACAAATACAAAATTATAAGTTTTTACAAAATTAAGTTTTTTTTTTCTCAGCCTTTTTTACCATGTCCTTCACTAAAGGGTGCTTCAAGTGTATCTCTGCGTCTTCCAACAATCTCCCTCTCATCCACAATCATTTGCATACATTCTAGTTCATGTAAAGTGATTCATGCATGCCGCCTACGTATGTATTTTTGATAAAATCTCCTCAAGCTTTCTCCCATAGCACACTGTTTTAAGAAAATTATTTCTGTAATGTAATTACATTATATTATACAATAGCATATTATATACATTAACTATGGCCTACAGAATCTAACATTTTGGACTGTGATGGACTAATTCTCCAACTTGCAGCTTTTTTTCTGAGAAGTAGTCCCATCCATCATCTTATAAACATCTCGCGGTTTGGAGAATCTAAGCATGTTGATAACTCTGATATTGTTCCTCTGTGAACATATTTCCAAGTCCTTGAGTTTCACTCTTGTTTTGTTATTATTTTCCTTTTTGTCGTTGTCTGTGTCAGTCTCGCCCAAATCCTGTTTGTTCAAGTTTTTGTCATGATATTTGTAGAGATGAAATAGAGAATCTGAGAAGTCCAGGGCTACAATGTCATTTATAGCTGCAAGCAGAAATTACCAAGGTTCAAGCGCTTAAGGCCTTTAAGCAAAAAGACATAACATATTTTTAACAAGGCAGTACCCACCTAAATCATTTATTTAAAAAGAATTTTTTCCAGAAATATTATGTTTTTTTATGTTTATGCCAGCTGTGATATGATCCCCTTAAAATTTTGCATACTTGAATCGCCTGTTGCTTGTGCTCAGCAGGTTTTGTGAAGTTTTTAGTTCTCCTTTAGGCTTAACGAAACATTTTCGCAGTGAAAAGTGAAACTGAAAGTATACAGTGTTCTGACAGAAACAGCCATGATTTACAAGAAGAGACCCTCAAAAAAAGACCATTGAAATGCTTCCTTATTTTTATATTATTATTTTTTACTTATTTTTTATTATTTTTTATCAGCGGCTTTAGTGAGATACTGTCCATGTAATGCTTCACAATTACATTTTCAGACCATATAGAGCAAATGCAAAAATGAAACCATTTCTTTTTTTCAGCTACTTCATAAATGAAAAATTTACCTTTTCTTTCCTTTTTTCAATTTTACTTTTACTAAATTGTGACTTCAGAAATGATATGTTGGGATGTAAATCCCGTGGCAAAACATAGAAACAAAATAGAGACATCATTAGCATAGCTGCTGATCCAACAAAGTAAAATTAGTTTAACCCAAGCTAAAGAATAAAAATGCAGATGCAACTACACTCACAATTTAAGAGATACATTATTCAAATGCTTGGCGAAAGAGATGCGTTTTTAATCTAGATTTAAACAGAGAGAGTGTGTCTGAACCCCGAACATTATCAGGAAGGCTATTCCAGAGTTTGGGAGCCAAATGTGAAAAAGCTCTACCTCCTTTAGTGGACTTTGCTATCCTAGGAACTACCAAAAGTCCAGCGTTTTGTGACCTTAGGGTGCGTGATGGGTTGTAGCGTGGTAGAAGGCTAGTAAGGTACGCAGGAGCTAAACCATTTAGGGGCCTTATAGGTAAGTAATGATAATTTGTAACTGATACGGAACTTAATAGGTAGCCAGTGCAGAGACTGTAAAATTTGGGTAATATGATCATATTTTCATGACCTGGTAAGGACTCTAGCTGCTGCATTTTGGACTACCTGTAGCTTGTTTATTGACGAAGCAGGACAACCACCTAGAAGTGCATTACAATAGTCCAGTCTAGAGGTCATAAAAGCATGAACTAGCTTTTCTGCATCAGAAACAGATAACATGTTTCGTAGCTTGGCAATGTTTCTAAGATGGAAGAATGCAGTTTTTGTAACATTGGAAATATGATTTTCAAAAGACAAATTGCTGTCCAATATAACACCCAGATTTCTGACTGTAGAGGAAGTAACAGTACATCCGTCTAGTTGCAGATTGTAATCTACAAGATTCTGTGTGGTGTTTTTTGGTCCAATAATTAATATCTCTGTCTTATCCGAATTTAATTGGAGAAAATTATTTGTCATCCAATCTTTAACATTTTTAACACACTCTGTTAGCTTAGATAATTGGGAAGTTTCATCTTGTCTCGTTGAGATATATAGCTGAGTATCATCAGCATAACAGTGGAAGCTAATTCCGTATTTTCTAATAATATTACCAAGGGGCAACATGTATATTGAAAATAGAAGGGGACCTAGGACGGATCCTTGTGGCATTCCATATTTTACTGCACAGCAAAATCCCCAGAGTAAAATTAACTCTGTTCAGAGAACATTTGGTCCCTCTCTACAGAGAGTTAAAATAACTCTGAAACAGAGTAAAAGTTAATGAGATACTTAAGTGATTAATTAAGTGATGATTGGGCATTAATGATGAACACCTGCTGTTAACAAGTTCTCAGCAGAGGAGGATTAAACAACTCCATAAACAGCATTACCAGCTTCACTTATTACTAACCAGACTAACTTTATTTCTGTCATACGTTTACAGAAGTTCGTATTGAGCATTGAGGTTTAGATGTTGACGATTTATTGAAAATGTATGATCACCATTATCGTGATGAATGTTTCCTTTAGTTGGGCAGTTTGACTCTAGCTTATATTTTTTGAGTGTTTATGGTTTTTGTAACAGCTTTTACCAAAACATGTAATTTGTTGCAAAGAATGCCAGATGCAAAGATGTTCAGGTGATCTAGTTTTCAACAACAAAAAGTAGAATGATGCGCTTATATCATCACTGTCCAAAAGTGGTCATTTGATGTTAATAGATTATGTTCACTAACAATACTCTCTTGCCATAAATTGGACATTTTGAATTTTTTTAAATACATAATAGGGGATTTTTTTTTTCTGAGACACAGACATCAAGAATCAGCTTATGAATCTCAACAATGGTAACATGTTTCATGCCGCAATGCATCCTGGGAGCCATGAGTTGTATACTATTGTTGCTCCCAGCATGCATTGCAGCATGAAGCATGTCACCATTGTTGAGATTCATAAGTTGAATCTTGATGTCTGTGTCTCAGAAAAAAAAAATCCCATATTATGTATTTAAAAAAATTCAAAATGTCCAATCTGTAGCAAGAGAGTATTGTTAGTGAATATAATCTATTAACATCAAATATTGTTAGTGAATATAATCTATTAACATCAAATGACCCCTTTTGGACAGTGACGATATAAGCGCATTTTTTTTTTACTATCTGCTGTTAAACACTATATCACCTGATCATCTTTGTTTTTGGTTTTCTTTGTAACAAATAACACGTTTTGGTAAAAGCTGTTACAAAATCCACAAACTCGCAAGAAGAGTCAAACTGCCCAACTGAAGGAAACACTCATCACTATAATGGTAATCATACATTTTCAATAAATCATCAACATCTAAACCTCTGTTAATTCTTAATAAGACCTTCTGTAGATTTCTGACAGAAATAAAGTCAGTCTGGGGTGCGTTTCCCGAAAGCATCGTTGGCCAACTATGGTCGCAAGTTCCGTCGTTACCAATGAGTTCAATCGACATTGCGATGAACTTGCGACCATAGTTGGCCAACGATGCTTTCGGGAAACGCACCCCTGGTTAGTAATAAGTGAAGCTGGTAATGCTGTTTGTGGAGTTGTTGAATCCTCCTCTGCTGAGAACTTGTTAACAGCAGATGTTCATCATTAATGCACAATCATCACTTAATTAATCACTTAAGTATCTCATTAACTTTAACTCTGATTCAGAGTTATTTAACTCTCTGTAGAGAGGGACCAAATGTTCTCTGAACAGAGTTAATTTTACTCTGGGGATTTAGCTGTGTGATGATAAATGAGATGACACCCCATTTAAGTAAACAAAATGGTAGCGATCGGACAGGTAGGATCTAAACCATCTTAGAGCCTGCCCTTGAATACCCTGTATAGTTTTGTAATCGATCTATGAGTATGTCATGATCTATGGTGTCAAACGCAGCACTAAGATCAAGTAAGACTAGAAATGAGATGCAGCCTTGATCTGACGCAAGAAGCAGGTCATTTGTAATTTTAACAAGTGCAGTTTCTGTGCTATGGTGGGGCCTAAAACCTGACTGAAATTCTTCATACAGATCATTTTTATGCAGGAAGGTGCTCAATTGAGCAGACACAACTTTTCCTAAAATTTTAGACATAAATGGAAGATTTGAAATAGGCCTATAATTTGCCAGTACACTAGGATCTAGTTTTGGTTTCTTAATAAGTGGCTTGATAACCGCCAGCTTGAATGGTTTTGGGACGTGACCTAAAAATAACGACGAGTTAATGATACTGAGAAGCGGTTCTTCGGCTACAGGTAACAGCTCTTTTAGTAATTTAGTGGGTACAGGATCTAATAAACATGTTGTTGGTTTAGATACAGTGATAAGTTTATTTAGCTCTTCCTGTCCTATATTTGTAAAGCACTGCAGTTTATCTTTGGGTGCGATGGATGAAACTGAAGTGTTAGACGCTGTAGAATCTACATTCGCTATTGTATTTCTAATGTTATCTATTTTATCAGTGAAGAAATTCATAAAGTCATTACTATTTAACGTTGGTGGAATATTTGAATCAGGTGGCGTCTGGTAATTTGTTAATTTAGCCACTGTGCTAAATAAAAACCTTGGATTGTTTTGGTTATTTTCAATGAGTTTGTGGATATGCTCTGCCCTAGCAGTTTTTAGAGCCTGTCTATAGCTGGACATACTGTTTTTCCATGCAATTTTAAAAACTTCCAAGTTAGTTTTTCTCCATTTGCGTTCAAGACTACGAGTTACTTTCTTGAGAGAGTGAGTATTACTGTTATACCATGGCACAGTACGTTTTTCTCTAATACATTAGAAGCTGTTGCCCCCATCAAATTGAAAAAGGTTAGAGAAAATAGTGCCCATGTTGTCAGTAATTTCGTCTAATTCATGTGTATTTTTGGGTACAAATAGCAGTTGAGATAAATCAGGCAGGTTATTTGCGAATCTGTCTTTGGTGGCTGGAACAATAGTTCTGCCCAGACGGTAACGCTGAGACATATAGTTAATATCAGTTATACGCAGCATGCACGATACAAGGAAATGGTCTGTTATATCATCACTTTGGGGTACAATATCTATAGCAGTAAGATCGATTCCATGCGATATAATTAGATCTAGTGTATGATTAAAACGATGAGTGGGCCCGGTGACATTTTGCTTGACTCCAAAGGAGTTTATTAGGTCAGTAAACGCAAGTCCTAATGTATCATTTGCATTATCAACGTGAATATTAAAATCTCCCATGATTAGCGCCTTATCAACTGTAACTAGAAGGTCTGAGAGGAAATCTGCAAATTCTTTTAGGAATTCTGTATATGGCCCTGGTGGTCTATACACAGTAGCCAGAGCAAGAGATACATTAGACTTCTTTTGCATGTCTGACAGTGTAACATTTAGCAGAAGTATTTCAAAAGAGTTAAACCTGTATCCTGTTTTCTGGGTAACATTGAGAATATCACTATATATTGTTGCAACACCTCCGCCACGACCAGTCTGACGGGGCTCATGCTTATGATACTTCATATACTTCTCAGAAATATACTTAAAATTACGTTTAAGTATAGTTGACTTATACTTTCAAAAAGTCTAAATATATTTGAGCTATACTCCTAGAATCTGTGTTTTCATTGTTTTATGGTAGAGGGTGCTAGTATGCATCTTCTGTACAAAATTTTCAAAAATACACAAGTGAAGAAGAAAAAGAAACACCACCCAGCAGGCACAGTACATCAATGTGACGTTAGGAAGACGTTGGACTCCAACTAATCCAACGTCAGTCAGACGACGTCTAAACCCAACTTTGTTTGATGTCAAACTCCGACATCAGACAGATGTTGAATTTTGGTTGGAATAAGCACCACACTGCTACAAAGGGTGAAATGCATGGCAGCACATTAAATATCTCAAGATCTCAGCAGAGGAGGATTAAACAACTCCACAAACAGCATTACCAGCTTCACGTATTACCAACCAGACTGACTTTATTTCTGTCAGACGTCCACAAAAGCTCTTATTGATAATTAACAGGGGTTTAACTCTAATGTGATTTGCGTTTCCATTAGTTGAGCTCTTAACACTTATTATACATTTTGGCTATTGTGGCTGCAGTGACAGTTTGTTTGTCGAGCACATTTGCAGCTTCAAAAAAAGCTAAAGTGACATGAGATCAGGTGATGGCTGTTACCTGTTAATGGTTTTATAATCATCATGAAATAATCTGATTCGCTGATGTTTTTTAATCTAACAATTATGTTCTTCCTTAGTACATTCATATTACAAATCCTGTGTTTTTGTCACATGAGATCCAGCAGTATTATAACAATCAGTTAAAATCTTTTAACAAACAAGAGCTCAAAAAACTAAACCTATGCTGACACACACAGACATCAACAATCAGCGTATAAATCTCAACAATGGTGACATGCTTCATGCAGCAATGCATGCTGGGAGCCATGAGTTGTATACTATGGTGGCTCCCAGCATGCATTGCTGCATGAAGCATGTCACCATTGTTGAGATTCATATACTGATTATTGATGTCGATGTGTCTTTTTCTCTTTTTCTCCCAAAATGTATTTTAAAAAAATTATTCAGAATGTCTGATCTGAGGGAAGAAAGTATTGTCTCTTGAATTTTGTTCATCAATAATAAATAACCACTTTGGGTCTATGACGATAAAAATAATTTTCCTCAATCATTTTTCTTCATGATGATGAAAACTATATCACCTTATCTTTGTTTATGGCTCCTTTTATAACAAATTATGTCTTTTGGAAAACACTATTACAGGAACCACAAACTTACTAAGCCAAGAGTCAAACTACCCAACTAAAGCAAACACTGATCACAATAATGGTGACCAAACATTTTCAAATAAAACATCAACATCTAAACCTCTGTTAATTCTCAAAAAGAACTTCTGTAGACGTCTGACAGAAATAAAGTCAAACTGGTTAGTAATAAGTGAAGCTGGTAATACGTATACTGCCATGCATTTCACCGTTTTTTTATGTTTTTTTTTTCTGGGGGGGGGGGGTTATTCTAGCCAAAATTCAGCATCTGCCCGACATTGGAGCTTGACGTCAAACAGTCGTTGGATTTAGACGTCAACCCGATTTTCATTTTCAATCAAAATCCAACGTCTAACCACTATTATGTTTGAGATATCAATCACTGGTCGATGACCATAATGTTTGTATAAACTGTAGGTAACAACTGGTAAAATGTACATCTAGGTCATAAAAACCATAATAATACCTACACTTAAATATTTTCTTCTCAGCCATGTCGTCAATTGCTCTTGAGCGAAATCTCCTCATCCATTGTCTGATTGGAATTCTGGAAGGATTTCTGTGTAGTTAAAGTGTGCATAGCCTGCATCTATCAACTTTTTTTTTTGTAACTTACCCACATTAAAGTGTTTAAAAAAAGAATGCATGAAGCTAGAATAAAATGTTTTTGTTTACAAGCAGATACACTGTTCTTTCTTTGTACGTTTTGCATGCTCAGATATTCATGTAACAAAATTTATACAAATTCAAACTTAAATAGGGACATAGTAGTCTTAAAGTATGATATAAATTTCACTTAAAGAAAACTTATGAGTATACTTGCCATATAAGTGTACAAAGTATTTAATTAGTAAACTTTCAGTAAATCAAGTTCACTTTTATTATAATTGCAGTACAAACTACAAACATAGAGGTAAACTAGTTGTGTACTCAAAGTTTGCTACTGTTATACTTAAAGTATATTTAAAAGTATATTTTAAATATTCTAGAAAGTGGGCCGATTTAGTCCCAAGGAGTATTGAAACAGTACACTTACAAGTATACTACTAGAACACTAGAACACTTTGTATACTTGCTACATAAAGTATACTTAAAAGTATACTTGAACTTTACTTAAAGGGTCATTCCACCCGTGGAGACATGAATGTGTATTGAAAGTGGGTCATATATGTAGTAGAATAGTATCATTTTTTTTTATTTTGGTCCTTCTGGACCTATAAAAGGCAGAAAATAACTTTTTGGAGCTTGTGGACTGTAGACAACAATCCCCATAGTGTATTGCAATGCTCAGCTCCGCAGGCCACTCCCACTACTCCGCCCATCAATGTGGATTATAGTTGAGCTCTCCTCTACGCTACTGATTGTAAATTATTTGGCACAATTTGTTGTGAAGAGTTATTTTGCGACCCAATTAATGTTTTTGTGACAAAATGGTGTGCACTTGCATAGTACCGGGATGTTGTTCAAGAACAAGGAAAAGTATTCACAGATTCCCGAAAGATACGGACTTGTGCAAAAAGTGGCTACGGGCTAACGTTATCAATAACCCTAAGTTCGGTGAGGACACAACACTTGAAGCACTAAAAAATCAGACGGTGTACAGTTTACATTTCAAGCCCGAAGATTATGCGCCTAACCCCCTAGGATTAAAGAGACCCGCGCTTTTGAAAAACGCAATTCCTTCAGTATTTTCCTTGCCAGACGATGACGACGAAAAGCCAGGAACGTCGAGAACCACCAGCTCTAAGCAGCACTAAACGCATTTGCCTGGAGGTAATGTTATTTCTGACTAGACTCTATTAGCAGCTAGTGGCTACTGAGAACACACACTGACATAGTCGTCTGCTGTAAAGAAACACATCTCCTCTGTTTACGAACTAAATATCTTGTATGTTTTGCTCGCTTGTTGTTTTAATGTGTCTGCCTCAGTAACTAACGTTACACTTGTCAAGAAATGAGTAAGTAAAGTTAGTATGTAACGTAATAATGTAATGTTAGACACTTAGCTAAAAGTTATATATAAGTTTGCTATTATCGATGTAATCAACCATGTTTTACTGTGTTAGTTTGACGCTTTTCATGTTTTTTTTTAGCTGCTCGTCGCTGTACTGTGGCTCATAAAGGTAGCCACGAACATCCGTTTCTAACATAACTTCGTCTAAATCAAAATCCTCCCCAATGCATCCATCTGAAAAATCAGTATTTTCCTCCAAGTTTCTCCCGGTGAAATCAAACGCACGGGCACTGATCTGTGATAGGTCTGTTAGCGCATTAGGTACAACCCCCTATGGGCAGACTACTTGTGCTTGTAGTCTTTACAGAAATCCACCCTTTTTACACTTCCTCCTACAATGACGTCAAATGACGATTTTTGCGTCATTGTAGGAGGAAGTGAAAAAGGTAAATAGTGGATTTCTCTCGTCTCAGGGGAAAATGAGAGAATGTTGCACAACCATTCAATAGTATGACTGGTTTTCTAACAATGGACCTCTTAATGCAAATGGGTGGAGTGACCCTTTAAGTAAACTTAATAAAATAAACTTGAAGTATACTACTTTTTGTTAAGGGAAGACAAGACAACACAAGCATAAGAGCCCAAAATATGAACGCAACGCTCAAGTTTCACATAAAGTGATTTCCTCCCATAGAAAACTATCTACCATGCACACACACACACACACAACCACTGGGGAACATTCTAAAACGCTTAACTTGGCTTAATGTATTAACACTTTTTTTTAAGGGACCAAATTCAGTAAACATGGTACAGACAAGCAAGCGAGTCCAGAATTAGAGCGCAACATATTAATTTATGCGTTAAGGTTTTCCTCCCAATGAAATTGTTTAACGTGGCTAATGCATTAAACAGTTTTTAAATGACCAAACTCAATAAACAATATTAACATAGGCTAAATCTTTATTCATAAACAACAGCCACAAAAATCCATCTACATACACTTTCAGAAATAGGGGTACAGTATAGTAGGAGTCTAGTCTTTCGTTCGTTATCTGGCTCAGATCGATGTCCATCTTCAGTTCCCTCTTCACAGCAGTTCAGTCAGTGTACTGTTTGAGTAAATGAATTACTCAGCGATATTGGTTTGTTTTAACTCAGAGGGAGTGTCAGCCACATTAAAAAAGTTAACAGCTTAAGTCATTTGTGGATTAATGCGTATTGGAGACGCGAACTGTTTAAAACGATTCAGTTCGATTTAGTGAACTGGTCAAAAAAGATCCAGTTACATCGAATGATTCGTTCGTGAACCGGATATCACAAACTGCTTTGTTTTGAACTCTCTTACAACAGACACGGAAGAGAAGACAATGCTGAATAAAGTCATAGTTTTTGCTATTTTTGGACCAAAATGTATTTTCGATGCTTCAAAAAATTCTAACTGACCCTCTGATGTCACATGGACTACTTTGATGATGTTTTTCTTACCTTTCTGGACATGGACAGTAGACCGTACATACAGCTTCAATGGAGTGACTGAGAGCTCTCTGACTAAATCTAAAATATCTTAAACTCTGTTCCGAAGATAAACGGAGGTCTTACTGGTTTGGAACGACAGGGTGAGTTATTAATGACATAATTTTTGGGTGAACTATCCCTTTAAGGGAAAACCACTGAGCAACTGATTATGTGTTGGTCTTTTCTGTAAACTGGGATGATTCATAAAGCTTATCTTTCCCAGATTTAAGGCATTTACAGTTAGTCATGGGATGAAAACTGCATTTCATGGAAATTGCTATGTTACTTTGGTTTTGTAAATTTTTAGGTTAAATAAAAGTTTATGCCCCCCGACATATATTTCTATTCACTTCCAGTCTTTAGTAACTAGGGCTTTTCTAGAAGACGATATTTCACACAGTTGAGACAGATGTGAAGATGTTGTAAGTGGTGCTTAAGTTACCTCATTTAGAGCTCTGCTATTATGCAAACAAAAATATTCATAAAAATCTCTGTTTTTTACAAAGAAGCCATTATCTGTACCCAAAATCGCTCTCATGTCAAGTTTGAAATACTCATGTTTATTGTTTTATATCCTTTGGGTTTGCTTTTGGATGATATTTTGTCCTCTTCTTTCAAAACCAAAACTAAGATCATTAAGTAACATAAAATAATTATATTGACCCCAACATTGAACAGAAAGATGTACATACTACATGTACATATCTACTAAATGAATGCCCCCCGTGTTCACAGTGTGTTTTAATTAATATCAATTACTTTTACTTAAGTTATATCTCTTTTACTCAAGTAATATTATAAATGGAGACTTCAACTTCTACCAAAGCCATTTTCTGCTAAAATATCTGTTGTTTTACTAGAGTAAGACTTTTATGTATTTTATTCCCCACTGATCATCAGGAAACTTTAATGCAGTGTTCACTTTCTCATTTTGTTTGGACATAAATGTGTGTTGGCCATGTATATCCATCCTATAATGATAAAAATCTACCCACTCCTTTTTTTATCTTCATATATCACTGGCATGTCGATAACTCTGATATTTTTCCTATTTAAACATATTTCCAAGTCTTTGTGTTTCCCTCTTGTTTAGTTTTATATTATTATTTTTTTTTACATTGTCTGTGTCAGAGTCTCGCCCAAATCCTGTTTGTTCTGATTTTTTTAACCCTTATGAATGTTATAGTGCCAGCCTGATCCCCTTAAAACTTAGCATACTTTTCTAGAATCACCTGTTGCTTGTGCTCAGCAGGTTTTGTGAAGTTGTTATTTCTCCTTTAGGCTTAACGAAACATTTTCGCAGTGAAAAGTGAAACTTAAAGTATACAGTGCTCTGACAGAAACAGCCATGATTTACAAGAAGAGACCCTCAAACAAGACCATTGGTATGCTTCCTTATTTTGGTTAGAAAGGTGTTTTTTTTTTTTTAAGCGGTGGCTGTAGTGAGAGACTCTCACATCCAAGTGAAACAAAACACACACACACACACACAGACATACATATATATAGGAAATTTGAGTTAATAGGACAACAGGCTTGAATAATATATAATATATATATTATATATATATATATATATATATATATATATATATATATATATATATATATATATATATATATATATATATATATATATATATATATATATTAGATTTACATTTACTCTTTTAGCAGACTCTTTGATTCAAAGGGACTTACAAATGAGGATAACAGAATAAATATAAGTGTTGGAGTTTCCACAGAGGAGGTTTTGGACACCTATTTTCACTTTTAAATGCCGTAACAGCCATAAAAAAAACATTTAGGAGCAAAGTGTGATATAAATAAATGGGGTTAACATATAAAGTAATCTCTCGGCATGAGAAACCAATAATAATTTGAAAAAGCCTTTATATAAAACATTGTAATTGTTACTTTTCTTTCCAATGGTCATGTTATGGAGGCAAAAACTGACCAGTGAATGTGAAAGGCATAATATCTAATTTGGCTTTAAATATAGGTTTTTCTTTAGGTGATGCTGCCTAAGGAAATTCTCTGAAAATTACAATATTGTTTACATGTGATATATTAGAGTTGTGTTGGAGGACAAAATGGTCAACCCTATTCCCCCTGAGGTCGATGACAGTGAAGAATCATATATTAAAGCCTGTTGTCTAATCATCTGTAATTTTCCTAATATATCAGCCCTGCCAGTGTCTGGATATGTCTATATTTTAAAGCGAAATGGACGTGGTGTGGGCGTCACTTTCTTACTTTCAAAGGTAGGGCTTCACATATAATTCTTTCCCTTTCACTTTAAAAATAAAGAGGGGGAAGTTGTGCCCTAGTGGTTAGAGAGTTTGACTCATAACCCTAGGGTTGTGGATTCGAGTCTCAGGTCAGCAAACCACAACTGAGGTGCCCTTCCCAGATAGCACACGTACGTCTGCAAGATGTCTGTTAACGATCTGTTGATCTCGAAAGCATCTGCTATTTACAGACTTCTCAGGCCGGCAAAACCACACCAAACCTCCAACTGCTCCCTGGGTGCCACAGCATAAATGATGTTCGTGTGTGTGTGTGTGTGTGTGTGTGTGTGTGTGTGTGTGTGTGTGTGTGTGTGTGTGTGTGTGTGTGTGTGTGTTAAATGCAGAGCACGAATTCTGAGTATGGGTCACCATACTTGGCTGAATGTCATGTCACTTCCACAAACACCCACCTGTCCTGGCTGAACAGAAAAGCTTGACACACACAGGGGGTTTCTGACTATATGATTACTAAATACATTAAATCTTTACATAACATTGACTAAACTGTATATTTAGATAGCACAGATAGCTGCTGATTCTATGAAAAAAATTAATGTGTAGCACCTTCTGTCTTGCACTTACATCTGTTTTTGGGCATGTGGCTAAGTTCAGTATTTTCACTAACTAGACTACTTCAACCAAAGTCCATCGTATGCCTTCAAAACATTAAAATATGATACAAGTTACATCAAAGTATTTTGATGGTAGTGTAAAGCTGATTCTTCCTGATTTGTAACTGTGCAATATTATTTTTTCCACTTTACTAATTATATTTTGAGCATTAAACTATTGTGTAAAGTTGAATTAAAACATGAATGGAAGTACATGAAGTGTCTATTTGATAAATTACACAAGCATCCACACAAAGATTTCTGGATTTATGTTTGTGCATTTTAATTTAGCAGCCCCTTTACAAAATGACTTGAGAATGTCTCCGATAGCTGGTGTGTATACAGAAATTAAAGAATGCCTATTAATAAAAATCAATTTCAATATTAATGTCCTTGTAAAGAATGTCTTTATGTGGAGACTTTAGAACATAGGACATTGCTATGATATTATAGATTTAATACAGGTCACTGTAGACCTAATTATTATGAATTTAATAACCTGTATGATAAAAAAACCTTGCAATTTCAGGTTTAAGTTTTTTAACAACATCGCCTCCTCATATTCGATGTATGACACTGCAGAGACTTATCCTGAGAGCCAAGACCAGCATCAAAACAGGATGGACATTTTAAAGATGAAAAAACACAACACCAAAGCAACTCAAGTCCTTGCATGTTTTCTGTCATCTTTAGGTAAAAACGAGTATTTAACATGCTTGTAATGTACAATGAATGTTATCTTGTATATTATTTTCTCTCCCAGCAGCAGCCTTGACCGATCAAGAGCTCCCACAAGGCCTTGTTTTAAAGAGAAACACTGAGTTTTTGATTTCAGGCAGGATGTGAGTTTGTAAGGCAGGTCTTGTCCTAATATTTTTCCGCTTTCTGTTTCTTGCGACCCGACAGCTGAATGAACTGCATTGAAATTCACTGAATGTCTGAGATGTGTTGAATGGTTTCTTTCATTCTTAAGGCTGCGGATCTCCAGCGCTCCACGAGACATTGAAACGCATGTCCTTTCTGAGAGCTGTCGAGCACAATGGTGTTTTCATCTGATGATTATACCATAATATCTCACATTAAAACCATGAATAATCATACAGAGGGCAGAGTCTGTATTTCAGGCCTGTTCTACACAAACAAAGTCATTTGTGGAGGGACGCAGCGTTCAGGTTTTCAGTCTGGGATGTTTTTAGAGAAAATTAGCATTATGCTGCGGATATTATCACAAATCATGACTGAATGTCACCATGTCATTAAACACGGTGAAACTCTCGTGTGATAGTGGAAATGATCATAATGAATCATTATCTGTGTCAGCAAAACAGAACGGCAGGCATCCAATCTAAATTACATTCTGGTTATGAGATCAGTTAAATGCATTCAACTAAATTTAAGTTAAATTTAACATATAACAAAATTAAAATGAACAAAAAATAAGATAATCATACAATGTATAACTTAATAATTAGAAGAAAAAAAACATTGCCATAGCAATTTAAAATGTAATATACTGTATTATTTTTTATAGATTTTTTTACATGAAACACCTAGATGTTTTCTAAAGAGGTTTCGTGAGAAACCTCGAAAACAATAATCCCAGCAGTCGACTCTCTCTTTTTACATCATCTATGTCCTGTCATCACGTCTTTTCTTTCTTCCACAGTTGGTGTGTGATTGGGTCTCTGTCTGGCCTTGCTTGCCAGTCCCTCTCCTCCTCCAGCAAACACCTGTTCGTCTCTCGTCTCCTCACAGGCTGCGGAACATCTCCATGACTTCAACTTGATCTGATCCAGGTGTTTCATGTAGTATCTGCACAAATCAACTAAATAAACCGTGTACAGTTTCTGTAAGAATGATCATTTGTTATAGGATCTTTTTTTTTCATTAGAGGTTAAACTTCACATCAGGCAAACACAGGACAAACACCGGGCTGAATGGTTCATTTGGCAAACAGGTGTGAATACTACTGACATTTAACAGTTAACAGTATCGATTTCCTGATATTAATAACTCAATGTCAATTTTTAAATCCCAACTCCCAAAATTCAAGTTTATTTGTACAGCGCTTTTTACAATACAAATCGTTACAAAGCAACTTTACAGAAAATTAAGTTTCTACCACATTTAGTAGTAGCTTATAAGTGGTGACAGCCAGTTTGTGCACGTATGACAGGATTTTTAAGAAAAATTAATACAAGACGTAGTCAGCCAGACGATGAACATTATTAACAGCAATTATTATGATGCAGTCACACTTGTAGCAATATTTAGAATGTTCTAAATAAATGTTCGATACTTTACATTTCTTTCGGAATGTTTTGTCCTAATGTTCATATAACTTTTAACAAGTGTTCCTTGCGTGAACTCTGTTTCTTCACACGATTGTAAAAGCTTTAGTGTACTCACTAGAAGAGTATTAATAATGAAAGCTTCTGCTTGTCTCTCGTTCTGCACAAGAAGTGTTTGTTGAGGGAAGCAGGCACCTGACTCTGAGCGGCTCGTGAAGGACGCTGCGCGAGGACAGGACAGAACAGAGGTTCTGTTGCCATGCCAACCGCGCATTGCTGCGGAAACTAGAGCCGCTACAGAAACACATGCAAATATCTTGTGAGGAAAGTGTTTTTTTTTTTTATAAATCTCACATGCATTTCATTTAGGGTTTCAAAAGAGATGTCTCAATGTCTCTGATAAGATCACAGTCCAAGTCCAGTCCAATTATTGTCTTGGAAATATTTTAGAAATAGTTTTTTTTACTTTTTTATAATACAATAATATACACTATATATCATATATGTTCTATATTTTCTTAAACTATTCTTAATATATATTTGTGTATTGTCCATCTACTTCAAATGTATTATCTCTATAATTTATAACATAAATATGCATATATTTTCCAAAATATGTTATAAAACACATTCTCACTCATATCACTATTATATATATCTGTTTAGTCAGCGCTGACCTTCACGCACACAAAGCACTCCTCCTCTGCGCACAGATTCACACAGATCCAGATGCGTGTGTGTGTTTGTGTAGGTGTGCCGGTACAGGATGGTGGAGGCTGAATGTGGTGGATGTTAGTTCCTCATGTGATCCGCAGCCTGAAACAAAGTATGTATGTATGTATGAAAATATTTCATATTTAAAAATTTACTTTCATTTACTCACTTTCTGGCCATTTTTTAATCTACCCTAAATGTATAATTGAAAATGATTGAAATTGTTCAAAATGTAATAAAAGTCATATATTTTAAGGTTGGAAATATATATATATATATATATATATATATATATATATATATATATATATATATATATATATATATAGTTGCCTTTCAAAGTACATTTTGTAATGAATTTTGTGAAAAGGTTTTTCAATCTGACCTTTTTGGTCAGTCTTTTGATTTTTTTTACCTTTTGATTTGCTTAGTCATTTAATTTGAATTATTTATTGTGCTTACAGTTTTTCCCAATTGCTAAAACACTAAACCCTATTGTCTGAACCAAATGCTCAGTTGCCTGAACCCACTGATTGAATCAATCACTCTTTTGGCAAAACCATAAGCACTTTTCACCTGTTTAGACACAACTTGCCAACACATTTTCATTGTGATGCACCCGTGCTGTATAATGGTGAGCACAGGTGACAAAAGTCAAACACAATTAAAGCACAGATGTCACCATTTGAACACAACAACTCAAAATTGATCACACTTGTGGCTAATGATGTGTGGGAACATATACAGTGAACCAGTTCAGAGAGCACTGGTTTGTGAGGCCCTACAATGGATAGAAATCTGAGAGGAAGAGTTCGTGTGAGAGGAGGTCGAGGTGGTCAAGGTGGTCAGCGAAGACAAAGAACAGTAATATCTGATGAATTCAGAGCTACTGTGATTGACCATGTTCTTGTCCATGGTATGAGCATATGGGAGGCTGGACAAAGGGCACAACCAAACATCAGTAGATTCACAGTTTTCACCATAATCCGAAGATTTAGAGAACAGGTAATTACCTTTTTTTGACATTATAGAACAGTATGTAAATGTTGACAGCAATTACTGTATGACATACTATATATTGTACCACAGTATACTGTAAGTAAATATGTTTCAGTACATCACTGTACCAATATACTGTAATATTGTAATGGAGGGTTGGTCTAACTGTTTGTATGCCTTGTATTCCATGTACATTTTTTGTAACTCCATGTTCTCTTTTTGTAGAATTGAAAGACTGTCACATGGGGGTGGGAGGACAGGTGTGTTCTCCCTACACCAAGAGACCCTAATTGTTGATATGGTCCGTGAGAACAATGCCATTAAACTGAGTGAAATTCAGCAGAAGATCATTGAGCACCATGTAAATTTTGAGGGTATCAACAGTGTCAGCCTGTCTGCTGTTGATCGTGTCCTCAAGCACAACACACTGCGCATGAAACAGCTATACAGAGTACCCTTTGCCAGGGGTTTTTCCCCCGTTGCCTGGCCATACAAAATGTGGCCTGTGATGTGACCCGGTAAGGAGACATGATGCTGTGGCTGAGTAATGCACTTGTTTGTATATTTTTGTACTTTATTTTTACATGGGCTTACTGTACACAAGTGGCAAACGCATAAGATTTCTGTTTTGTCTTTTTGTACAAGTGCTAAATGCACAGGTTTTTTTTTTGTTTTGCAACATGCGTTTAGCCTACAGTGAACAAACATTCATTTCTCCAGCTTCATGTCAATTCATGTAGGGTATCAAATAGTGGGGTACTATTTTAGTTGTTTGCTTCACATTTAGAGAAATGTTCTTTGTGTATTTCATATGAAAATGTTCATACGTACGGCATATTTCAGAGATAAAGCAAGTATTTTAATAGTATGGCGTATCATACATGTTCAGGTTCGATGAAAGCATCAGGATGATCTTTAGAGAGTGAACCACTGATCATCCTCCTGTCGGTGGGTTAGTGTTTCATCTCAGCGCTCTCATGAATCTGAACCATCATTTCTGCCTATGGAGATAAAAACTGTGTCCACAGGTCTGAATAGATGTAATTATGAATCTGCTTTCCAGAGGAAGGATACTAGCGTCCACTGCCTTTCACTCTATTCATCTGCAGACATGTCAGCCAGCACACAAACAGATATCTGATTCGCTCTCATACACATTAACACTTCACAGACCGAGCAAAGATCACAGCTGAGCGTGACAGAAGCATCCCAGATGATGGGCCTGATCTTCACTGACATACAGAAATACTGCAATAAAACTCAGTAGAGAACATAACAGCATTTGGATCATGTTCACATATGGATTCTTCTTTGAATGATGGAGCTTTAACATGTATCTGTGTATAGCACAGTGAACTGTGCATTACTGAATCAGGCCTTTTCATGCGTTTTAATGCAGTGCCACCCGAGGGCTGAAGATCACGGATATCTGTATTAGATATTTTGTTCTGTAGCTGATAAGATATTATCAGATAAATAACTTTTCTTACCTTCAGTAAGTGTTGAGGATGGAAGTCTGAACACAAATATTTGTGGGTGTGTAATATCTTTGCTGTTTTCATGTTTGCTCATATAATACATAATAATAAATAAATAAATAAATATTTTTGTAAAATATTTTAGTAAAATATTTTGCTGTTAGAATTTTCATCATGTAATCTGTAATCAGTAATGGACTACTCTGTGAACAATATTCATTTACATTACATTTATATTTATTCATTTAGCAGATGCTTTTATCCAAAGCGACTTAACAAATGAGGACAGTGGAAGCAATCAAAGACAACAAAAAGAGCAATGATATGTAAGAGCTATAACAAGTCTCAGTTAGCTTAACACAGTACACGTAGCATGGGCTTTTAAATAATATAATATAATAAAAAGAAAAGAGATAGAATAGAAAAGAATTGAGCAAGCTAGTGTTAGAGGTCTGTTTTATAATTGTATAGTGAGTGAAAATAAAACAGAGAGAATACAAAAAGATAAGAAAGGTAGTTAGATTTTTTTAAAGAATAGAATGAGTGTTAAAGTTAGAGGGTCAAATAAAGATGGGAGAGATGTGTTTTAAGCCGATTCTTGAAGATGGCTAAGGACTCATCTGTTGGGGAGGTCATTCCACCAGGAGGGAACATTTAATTTAAAAGTCCGTAAAAGTGACTTTGTGCTTCTTTGGGATGGCACAATCAAGCGGCTTTCATTTGCAGAACACAAGCTTCTAGAGGGCACGCAAGTCTGAAGTAACAAATTTAGGTAAATGGGTGCAGAGCCAGTGGTAGTTTTGTAGGCAAACATCAATGCCTTGAATTTTATGCGAGCAGCTATTGGTAGCCAGTGTAAACTTATAAACAGAGGTGTGATGTGTATTCTTTTTGGCTCATTAAAAATAAATCTTGCTGCCGTGTTCTGAATTAATTGTAAAGGTTTGATAGAATTGGCTGGAAGACCTGCCAAGAGGGCATTGCAATAGTCCAGCCTGGACAGAACAAGAGCTTGAACAAGGAGTTGTGCAGCATGTTCCGAAAGAAACGGCTTGATCTTCTTAACTCCAAGGCTTCTAGCTGTTTTTGAAGGAGTTATGGTTGATGTGCCTAACATTGATGGTGAAATTGTAATGAAACAATGGGTTTGGTGGAATCACAAGCAGTTCTGTCTTGGCAAGGTTGAGTTGAAGGTGATGGTCCATCATCCAGCAAGAAATGTCTGTTAGACCAGCTGAGATGCGAGTAGCTACCGTCAGATCATCAGGATGGAATGAGAGGTAGATTAGATTAGAGTAGTTAGATGTTGTGACTTGGACACCTCACATCTCCAAGATACCTTGAAGGACCTTTCTGATAGGTAAGACTCAAACCACTGAAGTGTGGTTCCTGAGATGCCCTTTGCCTGTAGGGTTGATAGGAGGATATGGTGGTTAACCGTGTCAAAAGCAGTGGACAGATCAAGCAGAATAAGTACTGAAGATTTGGATTAGTTTCTTGCCAGTCTTAGAGCTTCAACAACTGAGAGCAAGGCAGTCTCAGTTGAATGTTCACTTCTGAAGCCAGATTGGTTTCTGTCAAGGATGTTGTTGTGTGTGAGAAATATAGAGGCTTGGTTGAACACAGCTCGTTCAAGTGTTTTTGCAATGAAAGGAACAAGGGAAACTGGTCTGTAGTTCTCTAAAAGATGGGTTGAGGGTGGGTTTCTTAAGTAGTGGAGTTATGTGAGCCTGACTTAATGATGAGGGAAAACCCCAGTGTTAAGGGATGAGTTGATGATGTGAGTGAGTGCAGGTACAACTACAGGAGAAATGGCTTGAAGGAGATGAGATGGAATAGGATCAAGCGGGCAAGTAATAGGGTGATTAGAAAGGATGAGTTTGGAGACTTCTGCCTCAGAGAGTGAAAAGAAGGATGTAAATGAGTGTATGTTTGCTGGTGATATGAACTTGACAGATTGTGGTGTGGAAAATTGTGCACTGATGTTTTTAATTTTATTAATGAAAAATTTGGCAAAGTCGTCAGCTATTAGAGATGAAGAAGGAGGGGGAGGAGGAGTACAAATGAGTGAGGAAATGAGTAGGTTCCCTTGAGCAAGGCATCGAACCCCCAACTGCTCCCCTGGCGCCGCAGCATAAATGGCTGCCCACTGCTCCGGGTGTGTGCTCACAGTGTGTGTGTGTGTGTTCACTGCTCTGTGTGTGTGCATTTCGGATGGGTTAAATGCAGAGCACAAATTCTGAGTATGGGTCACCATACTTGGCTTAATGTCACTTCACTTTTTTCACTTTATTTATTTATTTATTGCAGATTGGTGAACCTCTGTCCATCTTTAACTCTGAGAATCTCTGCTGCTCTACCAAACTCTTTTTAAACTCAATCATGTTACTGATCTGTTGCCAAATAACCTAAGTCTAAAATGTTCCTCCAGTTGTTTCTTTTTAGTAACATACTTTACACTTAACAAAACGTTTTTGAGATGTGTTATGTCTGTTAAAATTACCTTATTCTTTTCCTTAAAATACTACATTTCCTCAGTTTAAATATTTGTAATATGTTCAAACTATATGTTTTTATGGTTTGTTGTGAATTAAATATTTCTTTATGAAATATGCAATTGAGAATTTCTGTTTTTATTCACTGAGGTTTAGATGGATAGATTTCCTCTCTTTCTCACAGCGCATCCTGTGGTTCTTATGCAATCAGAGAGTCAAGGATGTAAACGCCTACAGGCTCTCAATTATTTATTTATTTTGAATGAATGAATCATGGCACACTTCTCTCGTTTTCATTATGAGACTGAGGACATCTGTTAGTACAGCTTTTCCCCAAATCATCAGGCTGACTCATGACATATACTTTGTATGAAAATGTTTTATTTCAAATGTCTATACATATTATACAGCATCTCATGCATTCAACAAACCAGTCACTCAACAGGCTTTTCAATCAAGTCAATTCGGTTCATGTCCCAGACATAATCACAGTATTTTCATTCAAGTCATAAAATATGGCAGATCTTCAACAGGGGGTTTGTAATAGGGATCTGTCGTGTTAAACCTAAAGTTTACATAAATGTGTCATAGTTGCTCCCACATTAAAATGCACTGAGCAGAATCAAAATGACTGTACATCAGTGAAAAATATTTTAATGACTTTGCAATGTCAGCAAATGCAACATAATGCATTTTATATGCCAGGATTAAAATGCAATGGTCAATTATTTAATAAATAAGCTTATTCTGATCCATCTCCAAAAGATGAATAGAATGTGCTGTTTTTGGTAAACACAAATTATCGTCAGTGTTCTTTGTTGAAAGTGGTTCTATTTCTCTCAGTCGGAGTAGTTTCACTGAATCTGACACTTGTCCAGCGCTTTGCTCTGTTTTCTGCTGGCTTTGGGCCCGAGGACCAGCCGCAGGTCGGTGCCGAAGCTCGGTCTGCGGGCCAGAGGGAAGAGCGCCCCGCACGGAGCCTCGCACGCCGCCGCTGTGCTCCCGCCCTCCGCCCGCAGCGCCTGGTACGAGCGGATGGACACTTTACGGTGCTGCGAGGGTCCGGTCTCGAGGGGGAGACCGCCGCGCCGCGCGAGCGCCTCGAACACCTGCTCCAGATTGACGCTGTCTTTGGCGGAGGTCTCGAACAGAGCGCAGCCGTTACCGAGCGCGTGGAGCACCTCGGTCCGCGACACCGTGCGCTGCTCCAAGTCCACCTTGTTCGCGCAGACCACCGTCGGCACGCACGCCTTCTGTTTGGATCGGTGCAGCGCCGTTTTGGCCGCGACAATCTCTGCGTGCAGAGCGCGCACTTCCTCGAACGAGCTGCGGTCTTCGATACTGAAGACGAGCAGGAATATATCACCTGAAAATAGAAGAGACGACAGAGGGTCAATATCTGACATATGAAACATCATTCTAGGCTACTGAGAAAAAGCAGCACTGTTGGAATTTAAAGTGCAGACTGGAATTTAAAGTGCATCAATTGATTTACAAGCGATTGCAATATTCTAACTGTATTAATGCTATAATTAAGTTAATTAAGTTTATGTTCAGTGTTATAAAATAATTTATGATGCTGATTCACTCAATTATTATTATTATTATTTTGTTTGGAAAAAAACATAATATTCTATCGATATCAGAAGGTTAATGTCTATATAAAATAACGTTTTATTATCTAGCTCTCCATCTCTGTGTGGTGCTTTGGAAACCCAATGTGACACCAACAACTTCACACAGCAATTATAAAGCATCAAGCCATACAGAAACAGAGGAATGCTGTACATCACAAACTGTTCCTAATAAGAGTGTGTTTGAAACTTCGAAATATACAAATAACTATTCCATAAAATATGTCCAGAAACAAGCTTCCAATGAAAGCAGAACACTTTGGGTTTTTACAAATAACCTCTCACTGTCTAGCTCTTCATCAGTTTAATGGTGCTTCGGGAAATCATTGACTGATGTGACAGACCAAAGTGAAGAACAGCAAGATCTTGAGAGCATCTCATCAGGAGATCTTATTCCTGATAAGAGCGTGTTAAACTTTTACGCACCGGTCAGAATGGACAGCCTCCTCTTGGCGGGGAAGCTCCTCTCTCCGGACGCGTCCAATATGTCTATCTGGTAGGTTTCTCCGCGGATTTGGTAGAGTTTCCGGTGGAAATCCTCACTGGTGGGCTCGTATCGCTCCTCGAAGCCGTCGCGCAGGAAGCGGCGCAGGATGGAGGTCTTCCCGACGCGCGGCGCGCCGAGCACCACGATGCGCCTGCAGTTCTGCGGCTTTGCGGCATGCGGCTCGTTCGCCAGCGGCGGGAGGCGTGCGTTCCTGTGAAGGACAAGCGCGGCCAGCTGGTCCAGAGGGGACTTTTTATCGACGGACGCGGGGTGCGCTTGACCCAAACTGGACGCGCGCACCACCCGCGCCTTCTGCTCCTGCTGCTTCAGCTGCGTCGTGGCCAGTTTGAGGATCCCCAATCCTGCTTTGGAGAGCGTGCTGACGCTGAACCCGCTCGCGCCGAGTCTTTGTGTCGCGCTTTTGTACGCGAGCAGGACTCCGGGTGAGCTGCGCGTCTGGATCACCTGCAGGGCTGCGGCCGCTTTGACGCTCTGCTCCATGACGGGACACATTGAAAACAGGCAGATCTGTCTGATATTGATCGGATGCATCCAGCTCTGCATGTGCGCTCTGGAGAAGTGCTTAGATGCGCTCGTGGTGCGCTGCTTATAAACCTGCGCGCGCGTCATCGGTGTGATTGACAGGTGCGCTGCGCGTGTATCCGGAGCAGTGCGCGATGATATGTGCCAGCTCTCTTAATGAGCACCACAGGTGCGATGAAGTCTGTTCGCTGGGCTCTAGGTCAGAGTACGTTTAAATAAAGAAAGAAAAAAATACTAATTTAAATGAAAAGACAACAGCCTACAGTAATTTATTATTAGTGCATGCAATAGTGAAGGATTTCTAAAGGGTAAAAGGCAGATTTCATACGCTTTCATATTTTTTTAAGTCTGATAAATAAATAAATAAATAAATAAATAAATAAATAAATAAATAAATAAAGCTTTCGAAGGAATCCTCTTTTAGCGGTTTCTTGTCACGTGACATTAAAAGGCTTCCTTTAAGCTACATCTTTTTTTTTAGCCCTTTAGGAAGGCTACTATAATTTTTGAAACATGAAAACAACTAGAAAATGTACAAATATTTTGTTGGAATTGCATTTTTAACTGAAAAAAAACGTAAACGTGCCACATTATTGATCGAATAAACAAAAACAATTCAGCAAGTGGAATTTCAAAACAATGTTTTTTTAATGTCATTTTATGCTTTTTATTTTACCTCATTTGAATCTTTGATCTAAAGCAACTAAGATTTAAAAACGTTCATTATTTTTAACACTTAGCTCATCTTACACTTGTTTATTTTGTGTTTTGCTCTGACTGACGCGCGCGCACGATCCCTTCGCGTTCACCGGCGCGCTGCACCCGTTTCCACGGCAACGCTTCTGTACGCGGAAGTGAGGCGCTGTAAACAGACGCAGGCTCTTCTCTGCAGTAACACACCTGCATGGTTTCAGCGCAGTCTGAGCTGTTATCTTGTTTATCTTTAGTTATCTTGTTTGTTTGATTGTTTGAGGTCTGGCTTCATGGCGAGTGTAGGGAAAACAAGCAGTAGGATAAATAAACGAGAAACGAGATCTCCATCAGGTATTATCATATTATTATCAACTTCTGAACATGTTTAGTCCTTCTCTATATTTTGCTGATGTTAATTTTAAATGTATTAACATTCAAATATATTGTACATTGAAAATACATTCACTTTTAATATTATTCCCCAAACTAAAGCTAATATAAAAAGCACATGAAAGGCTGTTTTCATACGCCTTCAGGTGTTTCCGTAGCTAAAAGCCGTTGTCATATTTGATCATAGATCTGATATCATTATTTGCCTCATCACTTTACGTCAGTGTTTTTGTCTCGTTGCTTTGATAGTCATTTTCTGACATATACAATAGAAGTGCTTGTGTTTTTCTTCTTTTGTTGGTATATGTTTTCTTTTTTTCTCTTGATTGTAAGAGACATTGTTCATAGAAATTACATACTGTAATGATCTATTAGCAGTCAGGGTTTTTGTTGTTGTTGTTGTTGTTGTTAAAATGTGTCTTAATAACGTTTAGAGTTCAAAATATTTTTATGTTTGATGAGGAAAGTAAATTTGCACCATTTACACTGTACGTTCATAAGTTTGGGGTCACATTTATTTATTTATTTGATAGTTTATTTATTTGTTTATTGTTTATTTTTTATTATTCAGCAGATGCAGTAAATTGATCCCAGTAAAGACATTTGTAATATTACAAAATATTTCTATTTCAAATAAATGCTATTCTTTAATACTTTCTGTTCATCTGTGAATTCTGAAAAAAAAATCAACATTGATGAGCAGTAAATTATCATATTAGAATGATTTCTGAAGACCATGTGACACTGAAGACTTGAGGAATGATGAAAATACAGCTGTGCAAGACAGAAATAAATTAAATTTTAACATATATTCACATATAAAACAGCTATTTTAAATTGTAATACTATTTTTCCTTTTCACTGTATTTTTTGATCATATAATAGCCTTGGGGAGCAAAATATTACAAAATATTAACTTTTGAACAGTATTGTACAGTGCAAATTTTAGGCACAATGTATGTTTTTGCAAAAATCTAAGTATGCTTTCTTGGAAAAAACACTTTTGACAGACCTAGTTTGAGTAGTCACATTTTCAGAGGTGTGTGGTTTCTCTCGTCTCGTGTGTCAGATAAGAAGCTGCTGGAAAGCTGTGAGGAGATCTCATCATCATCCTCATGTGTGTGTGAGGAAGATCACAGCCCCGCTCTAAACGGACACGACATCCAGAGTCTGGCCATCACAGCTCAAGACCTGGAGAGGGTGAGCGTGTGTGTGTGTTTAACCCCACAGGGTGTTTACATATCATGTCTTGTTGCTTTTTAATTCACAGCTGCGAGTCCCTAAGCCTCCGTCCGATTCCCAGAAGCCTAACTCGATGACCCGTGTTTACGTCCGTAAGACACGCCCCCTAGATGAGGTCAGCAGAGCAGTTAGAGTCACCGTAGCGAGGCCCCTCCCACTGGATCTTGCCCCGCCCTATCAATTTGAATATGCAGGTAGTGGGCGTGTCTTCAGCTCAGAACAGGAAGCTCAGTGTGCTTGATGTTTTAAACTCTCTCTGTGTGTCAAAGGTCCCGGTGGGCCACGGTTTGACGTGCAGGGGATGGTGCTGCCACACAGCATTCTGGGAAGCCTGGAGGATTTCAGGACAGAGATGCATCTGCGAGGAGAAAAAGAGGTGAGGGTCACAGACAGCTGAAATGGCAATTCCTTTCAAAAAAGCCTATGATACTTAGGGAACGCACAGAGTAATAAGCTCGTAATCATTATGTTTGTTCTAAAAACCTGAGATATTTGACTGAAATCTTCTGTTACACTCGTTCTCAGCTGGTGCAGAGGATTCCAGACCGACAGGAACCGCCCCCTCTGTGGCTGGAGGATGAGAATGAGGACAATACGGCACATTCAGAAACTGGGCGGGGCCATCAGAGCCACGCCCTCCAGCACTGGGGGCGTCACATGACAGAGAGACGCAGACAGCAGGACTTCATCTCACGTGAGGAGAACAGAGAATGGGTTTTTCAGGCGGTCAAAATTAATGTGCATGCTTAAGATATTGATGAAATACATCTAGAATTCACCAAATTTCATAGTATTACGTAAAAATTGTTATGCTTCTCTTGGAAATGTATAGTAATTATTTTAATTAAAACTAAGAGTGCTATTTTTTAAAGGAATTAATGCTTTTATATTTATCAAGGATGCATTAAAATGACCAAAAGTGACAGTATATAATATAATACGATTTTTTTTTTTTTTTTACAAAAGATTAAATACTTTTCTTTCATATTAAAGATCCTGAACAATTACATATATCACAGTTTTCACAAAAACATAAAATTTTCAACATTTATGATAACAAGAAATATTTCTTGAGCAGCAAAGAATCATGTGACACTGAAGATTTAATGATGCAAAAAAAAAGCTTTGATCACAGGAATAAATTACACTTTAACAGATTTTCACATAGAACAGTTATTTAAAATTTTAATAATGTTTCACAATATTACTGTTTTTACTGTATGATTTGATCAAATAAATGAAGCCTTGGTGAGCAAAAGCTGCTGTATGATTATATAACTGTCGGGTCTCCATATATGAAGCTCTGCTGAAGTGATGAGTCAGAAAACACTGCAGCCACTCCAGTCCCAATCAAAGGACGTTTCCTATAGCCAACCTTATGTGTGTGTGTGTGTGTGTGTGTGTGTGTGTTATTACATAAAACACCCAGTCAGACCCTTCACATGGGGGGTTTTGTAAAAGGAATTTTTTGCAGTGATAGTGTGTTATGATGATGTCTGTCTGATCTAAAGCATCAGCTGCTGCTCCTGTCATCATGTGTGCATCTCATACTGTGTGTTTCACAGGGTTCCTGCAGAAGCCCACAGGGTCTTTACTGATGAACCGCTCCAGCTCATTCAGACGGGTTCAGGAGCAGAGGGATCTGATCAGCACAGCTCTGCCTGCTCTCAGCGCAGGACATGTGAGGCTCGTCCCCTTTACACTGTCAAACCTGCTCTGTGTCCGTCTCACAGGCACTGGAGGTCATCATTTAAGAGTTATATCACAGCGTGTGGGCACAGATCCATCCTGTGACTCCTCAGCTGCATATAATATAGATATATCTTCTCTACTTGAGTTCAGACTAAAACTGGAAGGAGATATTTGAGTCACTTCTTATATTCAGTGCTTTTA